>NC_057799.1:24268518-24289177 GCF_018294505.1 Triticum aestivum
CACCGGTGAGCTCGCCGCCCCGCGCCGCCTCCCGCGGGCTCCCGCACCTCGCCGCTTCCTCGTCGCCGGCGCGGCCCTGCCACCTCACCGGTGCCCGCCGCCATGGCCGCCCGAGCTCGGGGCCGAGGTCCGCCGTCTCTCCGCCCACCGGCCTCCGCCTCCTCCGTCGCCGGTCGCCGCCCCATAACCGGATCCGGCCGGTTGGACCAGATCCACCGGTCCCGAAACTAAACGCCTCCGCCTCCCTGGATCTCGCCGTCCCGCTTCGCCCGATCCGCGTTGACCCCGCGAGATTGATTTTTTTCTAAGTCCTTAAATTGTTGCATTATGTCCGCATGTTCATCATGCCATAACTTCATGTGCGCTGCTCCATTTCATGCATATAATATGTCTAAATATTCATGGTGAGATGCTCTTCATTGTATTCCATTGTGCCATGCTTGTTTGAGTTCATCTTGATGCCCTAATCATCGTTGCGAAAGTGCTATATGATGTTAACCTGCTGAAACTGTTATAACTTGGTGATTTGTCTTTTTCATTGCATTTTGTGTGTGCATCCTATGAGCATGAGCTCTACATGTGTTTTGTACTACATCATGCCATCTTTACAGGGGTGATTGTTTTGTATTTTTTTTGATCTATGTGGTGACTAGCTCAAGCATGCATAGTAGCCTCCCTGATGTTGCTGATTTGTGTGTCACTCATTTTTGCCAAGTCTGTAGCTGTAACATTGTGATGCCATGTAAACCTGCAGCCATCATGAGTTCTATGCATAATCTGGAGATATTCAATAAGGCTGTTTTGTTATGCATGTTATTTTGTATCCATCCATGCCCTTAGTTGCATTTATAGCCTGCTGTAACTTGTTGAAAACTTGCTCTCAAATTGCTAAATAATGTTGCTGTCAGCCTGATAACATGAAGTTCAGTTTTGACATGTGTTTTGCTAGTGATCCATGCACCCTATGAACTTGATCTTGCCATGCTTAGCTTCATAATTATGCCATCTTACTGTTGGATGCCTTCACATGCCATGAAATGCTTGGTGATGAGAGTTTTGAGCTCGCAAAGATGCCTTCATAATTCTGTTTATGCCATGCTCAGTTTTTCTGCCAAGTCTGAATCTGTTTATAAAACTTGCTATGTTTACATGGGTGCCATCATATCTTCTGTACCTTTTTGGCTCATGATCAGTAAGGGCCTTTTTTCTATGCAATTAGTAGATTCATTCCATGCCTTTGTTTGCTATGATATGTTCCTGTAGCATGTTGTTTGATAGCTCTAAACTTTGCAACCTGATGTTATTTCTGCCATGTCCAGTGATTTCTGCTAAGTCTGTGAAACTGTTATTATTTGCAATCTTGCCATGTCCTTTTGAGCATGTTCTAGTGATTTCTGGGGATAGCTCAGTGTTTTTGTTTTGTAATGATTTACCTGTAAATCATGTCCATGTCTTTTTTTTTCATATTCAGGTGCTGCAGCATGTTGTTATGATGCTTGCTAGATGCCTAGTTGCTGTTTTGGACAGCTTGTCCTTTAAACTTGCATAGAGTGTATGTGTTGAACCGTTGCTCCGTTTTGAGTGTGCTCTATATGAAAATTGTTTAGAATTGCATGTAGTTTCATATTACCTTGTTGCATCCTTGTTTTGAGAGTGTTTTCTTGATGTTTGAATGCATTTTGCATCAATGCCATGTTTAACTTGTTTTGCTCATATCTTCTAGGCCGTAGGTCCGAACTAAATGAACTTTATATGTAACTTGACTAGAATTTCGTGTAGATCATCGTCGTGCACCTTAACTTGATGTTTAACAACTGGAACATAAGGTTTATTCAGATCTGGACCAATTTCGAAATTTGCATATGAGGACTTACCGGAATTGTTATATGTTGTTTCCGGCCTCATTTAAACTTGCTCCGATGTGTTGTTCTTGTATGCATCTCTTGCCATGAGTAGCTTTATATAGCCTTTTCATGCATCATAATTGGTTGAGTATCATGCCTTGTTCATGTGTGGCGTGTTTACCATGTTGTGTGCTTTTTCTCGATAGTTCCCGTTTCGTTGCGATCATGAGGATTCTTTCGTCTACGCTTGGTTCGTCTTCGTGGCTTCATCTTCTTGATGGACTCGTTCTTCTTCCTAGCGGGATTTCAGGCAAGGTGACCGTTACCCTGGATCTCACTACTATCATTGCTATGCTAGTTGCTCCGTTCTATCGCTATGCTGCGCTACCTATCACTTGCTCTTCAAGCCTCCCAAATTGCCATGAACCTCCAACCTTTGTCACCCTTCCTAGCAAACCGTTGTTTGGCTATGTTACCACTTTTTCTCAGCCCCTCTTATAGCGTTGCTAGTTGCAGGTGAAGATGAAGATTGCTCCATGTTGGATTATGTTTATGTTGGGATATCACAATAACTCTTATATTTTTAATGCATCTATATACTTTGTAAAGGGTGGAAGGCTCGGCCTTATGCCTGGTGTTTTGTTCCACTCTTGCCACCCTAGTTTCCGTCATATCGGTATTATGTTCCCGGATTTTGCGTCCCTAACGCGGTTGGGTGTTATGGGAACCCCTTGACAGTTCGCCTTGAATAAAACTCTTCCAGCAAGGCCCAACATTGGTTTTACCATTTGCCTCACCTAAGCCTTTTTCCCTTGGGTTTCCGGAGCCCGAGGGTCATCTTTATTTTAACCCCCCGGGCCAGTGCTCCTCTGAGTGTTGGTCCGAACCGAGCAGCCTGCGGGGCCACCTCGGGGAAACTCGAGGTCTGGTTTTACTCGTAGCTTGACTCATCCGGTGTGCCCTGAGAACGAGATATGTGCAGCTCCTATCGGGATTTGTCGGCACATTCGGGCGGCTTTGATGGTCTTGTTTTACCATTCTCGAAAAGTCTTGTAAACCGGGATTCCGAGACTGATCGGGTCTTCCCGGGAGAAAGAATATCCTTCATTGATCGTGAGAGCTTATCATGGGCTAAGTTGGGACACCCCTGCAGGGTTTAAACTTTCGAGAGCCGTGCCCGCGGTTATGTGGCAGATGGGAATTAGTTAATATCCGGTTGTAGTAAACTTGAAGTAAACTCTTCTAAAATACACCAACCGTGTGCGTAACCGTGATTGTCTCTTTTCGGGGTTGTTCGAGAGGAGAACACGGGTTTTGGGTTATGTTTGACGTAAGTAGGAGTTCAGGGTCACTTCTTGATCATTACTAGTTGGCGACCGTTTGCTTAGCTCCTCTTCTCGCTCTTGTTTCGTATGTTAGCCACCATACTTGCTTAGTCGCTGCAGCAACCTCACCACTTTACCCTTTCCTTACCTATTAAGCTTTGATAGTCTTGATACCCATGGTAATGGGATTGTTGAGTCCTCGTGGCTCACAGATTACTACAACACCAGTTGCAGGTACAGGTTATGCGATGATCATGACGCGAGAGCGATGTTACTTGTTTTGGAGTTCCTCTTCTGCTTCTTCTTCGATCTTGGGTTAGGTTCCTGGTCGGCAGCCTGGGCTAGCAAGGTGGATGTCGTTTGAGTTTCTGTTTGTGTTCATCCGTAGTCGGATGTTGATCTTATGTATGATGTATTGATGTATTCTTGGGGCGTTTGTGCCTTTTGTATGTATCCCCATATATTATGTAATGTCGATGTAATGATATCCACCTTGCAAAAGCATTTCAATATGCGGGTCTATCCTTGGTGGGACCTTCGAGTTCCTCTCGGATAGGGTCGCATATTGGGCGTGACACCCATCGAGCAGGAGCGCTTCAAGCGCCGGCTTATAGCCACATCAAACAACCTGAAGAAAAAGCAACAACAGCTTTGAGCTGATCAAGATCTGCTAGCGGATAGATGGACTGAAGTCCTGGCAGCCGAGGAATACGAACTCGAGCGCCCAACCAAGAGTTACCCAAAGCACAGGTTGCTACCCCAACTCGAGGAGGAAGCATTGAAACCTACATCACCAGCGTATGATGCGGCTGATCGGCCACCTCGTGGCCGAGACAGAGAGGCATATCAGCCCGAAGTCCAGCCCGCACCCGGCCGCCATTCAAACAAAAGTACCAAGGCCCGGGGCAACACGCGGGACCTGCGTGACGTATTGGAAAACAAAGCAAAACATGCAAGATCGATCTATGGATCACGGGGGCGCGCCCCAACGCGGGACGATGACCGTCACGCCGGATATACTAAAAGCAAATCCGGCCGGGCCGAATACAGCAGACAAAACTCGTATGTACCGCGTCGTGATATAGCCCGGCACAGAGGCGCGGCACACCACCTATGCTTCACTTATGAAGTAATGGATCACGAATTCCCAGAGGGCTTTTAACCCGTAAACATTGAATCATATGATGGTACAACAGATCCCGCGGTACGGATCGAGGATTTCCTCCTACACATCCACATGGCTCGCGGTGATGATCTACATGCCATCAAGTACCTCCCACTAAAACTCAAAAGACCAGCTCGGCATTAGCTGATAGCTTGCCAGCAGACTCCATTCTGTCGTGGAATTGTCACGGCAGATGTCCTCGAGCTAGGACTTAGTCGTGGAGCCATCGCAGCTAGGAAGCTTGAAGGGGTTAAACGGGACAAGGAACACGAGGGTTATACTGGTTCGGCCCCTTACGGTGAAGGTAAAAGCCTACGTCCAGTTGAGGTGGTATTGATTAGGGTTTCGATGACCAGGGAGCTTAACTGCTATGCCTGGCTCTCGACGAGATCTTACTTGTCCTGAACCGCCGCCGGGTCGCCCCTTTATATAGAGAGGTTGACGCCCAGCGGCTCTCAGAGTTCCGGCCGGCTCATAACAGTGTCCGGCTCGGACTCTTATATATTCTTGCCTTACACTACAAGTTTTACCCTAACGGCAGCTAATGCTACGGGCCTTAAGCCATCGCCGGGTCTTGGGCCCGTTATTGACCCGCCGTCTTCATCTTTGGTACTGGGCTTCGCGTAGTAACCATCATGGGTAACCCGGCCCCTCCTGGGTGGGTGACTCCGACGGTTATATCCTCAACATTAGGCCCCAAATTGATTTGAGCCGGCTCATGTCAATCTTCAATCCTTTCGACAGAAAATCTCCGGCTTACCATTGTGTGAAGGCCATAACCCGTCGTGACGTCATCTTCTGGATTCCGGGTAACCCGCTGTGACGTCATCTTCCATTAAGTCCATTTTTTACTCCACGTCGTGGCCTCCTCGTTTCGAAAATCGAGGCGTTTATATGGCAAGATAACCACGTCGTGGCCTCCTCGTTTCTCGCGCCCACTTATGAGCCTCACCTTATAAATAGCCCGGCCCATGAGCCTCTGGTCACTCGTCGCCTCTATCTTCTTCCTCCTCTCGCATAGTGCGCTGTCGCCCGAGCTCCGCCGCCGCCGCCACGGATCTCCTCGTCCTCACCAACTCCGGCCGCTGCATCAACCTGTCGTGTCCAGAGAAAACGGCGGCGACCTCCGCGACTCACCAGCACCCGTAAGCCCTCGCCACTCCATAGAATAGATCCACATTAGGTTCGTTGTTGTTCTTCCCGTGTTCTTCGCCGTTTCTCGCGAGTTCTTGGTAGATTTCAGTATTACCACCTTTTCTGATCTTTAGACTGTATAGAACTGTTGCGGTAGTTGTTTCACACCCATTCCCAATGTACATAGATCCCTTCTCATTGCGTAAAGGCTCTGTTCGAACCGATGAACTTCTTCTGCGTCTGTTTTAGGTCTAGAAACTTTTCCTTTCCAGTCGATCGTTTGATCCAGAATAATTACTGTGATCTGTGAAACCTGTCTGCGCCACACTTAGTCAAAATTTCATCTGTTTAGCTATAGCGGCTCATATCTCCGGCTTATAATTGCTGGCTTATTTATGATTAAAGCTATAGACAATTTGAATTACTCTCGCTACCTTCAGCGGCTTAGATAACCCGATACACTGAACCATATGTCATTAGGCCCCTTCATAAGCCGCCACCTTAAACATTGAACTGTAAACTTCCTCCGGCTTATAATTGAACCGGACATTTTCTTTTATCACAGGCTTCCGACTTTCACCATGCCTCCCAAAGCTCCCAAAGCACCCATCACGTGCAACTAGATGAGGTCCAACGTCACTGAGGAAACCTTAGCGGACTTTGTGAAGACGGGCTACCTGCCCAAAAAGGATGTCATGTCTTACCGTGCCCCTGACCCGTCAGAGGAGAGACCGCAACCAAAGGATGGTGAAGTGGTAATATTTGTGGATCACATGAGCCGGGGCTTCGCACCGCCCGGCTCAAAGTTCTTTAGAGATGTGCTGAGTTTCTTTGATCTGCGGCCACAAGACATAGGACCCAATTCCGTGTCAAACATATGCAACTTCCAAGTATTCTGCGAAGTCTACCATGGAGAAGAGCCCAGCCTTCTGCTCTTTAGAGAGCTATTCTATTTGAACCGCCAGAATGAGTGCGCCAACGGGCCGAGCCTGGAACTTGGTGGAATCTCCATCCAACGCCGGAGAGACTGCCTCTTTCCATACGCTGAGCCGCCCAGCCATCCAAAGGACTGGAACCAGACGTGGTTTTACTGCCAGGACACGTCTCCGGCTGACGAGAGCCCTCTACCCGGCTTTCGTGCCGTGCGTCTGGAACCAAACCACCCTCTGCCCAACAAACTATCTCAGGCGGAGCGTCAACCTCTGATCCCCACCATCAACAAGATCAAGGCTCTCCTGGGCAACGGCCTCAACGGCATTGATCTGGTCCGGGTTTGGATCTCGTGGCGGGTGATCCCCTTGAGCCGCCGCCCCGGCTCAATGTGTGATTACACGGGCCGGAAAGATGACCCCCTGCGACATAGCCACAACGATCTTCCTGAAGACGTTGTTGAAGATATGGCCAAGGCCCTCTTGAATGAGAGCTTGGCTGACTGCGGGAGGACCGGCTTAAGCCCCTTCTGCAAGACCAACCCGGCCCCAGCGGGAAGCCGCTGATCTGAACATCTTATTTTCTCCTTTAGATAGTTTTCATCTGAACCTTAAGAAATCTTCATTGTATTTTTCAGGCTGATGATAAATTCTGGAAGGTCAAGTATGACCATGAGGCGGCCAAGAAGGCCAGGAAGGCTAAGAAAGCCGCCAGGAGAGCCACTCCCCGCAAGAAGGGAAGCAGGCCTACTTCCTCAGAGCTGCTTCAACTAAGTGACAGCTCCGAGTCAGAGGTAACCCCTGAACCTGTAAGCTCTTGTTGTATTTCTTGTTTATTCCTGTCCACCTTATTGATACTGATCATCAGCAGGATGACACCGGAGCAAGTAACCCGGTGACCGAAGAGGTAATGACAGTTTCCTCCGACTCGGAGCCCTTGCCAAGGCTGAAAGTCCGAAGAGTAACCCGGAAAGTAAGATTTTCACATCCTTTAGCTTATCAAGATCCTCAATTTCTTTTGAAGCGACAGATTCATGAGAGCCGGCGGCACACCCGGACCAACAAGGATGCTAACCTCTCCTCCGGTTTACCTGAAGCGTCGAGGAAGCGCCGGACCGAGGTTATCTCCAACTTATATCCTTTTCATCCTTTGGCGGGTGTTACACGTCAACCGCTCAACTCTTCTGATTCAAACTATCAGGAAACTTCACCTTCCTCTGGTGACTCGATGCAATCGAACCTACCGGCTTTCAAGACCGTACCCGGGTAATGACGATCATCCCTTGTCGTGCTTATCTTTACTCATACTCTTGTGCTAACCCTTTGTTTTTTCAGTGCCCAAGCAAAGCTCAGTAAGCGAGCGAAGAAGAATAAGCCGGTCGAAGAAACGGTCTTGCCTGAGCCGGAGGTTTCAGCTCAAGAGCCGCCAGCTGCTCTGCTCCTGAAGCCACCACTCCAACCGACGAGCCAGCCATGGAGACTTCCACCAACCCGGACATCTCCAGCCCAGCTCAGCCGGCCGATGACCCGGACGTGGTAATCACCCGTACGGAGTTTGTCGAGCCGGGGAGACCCACTGCGCTGGCTAAGTGCTCTGCGAAGGAAGAGTTGCTAGAGCGCCGCCGGGCCAAGCTGGACATCACCAACTACGCCGACCTGAGCATTGGAGAGATCATCTCCGGCTATGTCAATCAGGTGCACAGCAGTCGAGACTTGGAGATTGACATGGTGAAGCAGATACAGCAGAAGTCTGAGGTACCACTCTACTGCTTACTGTATAGCCCTCTTTACTATACTCTAGCCCCCAAGGCTACAACTTATGACAGAATATGTTGTAGACTTAACTTCCAGCTTACTTCCATGAACCGGTAATTTGTAGATAGAGACTTTCGACATGCATTAGCCCCCATGTGCCAAGTGTCTTTGCTTGGAAAGCGCTTGGGACTTTAAAATTGCATAATAACTTTTCATACTATAACCCGAAAATTGTGCAGGCTACTTGCAAGAAGTTTGAGGCTGATATCTCTGATCTGAAGAACCGCCTGAAGACGCAGGAAACTGAGACCCGGAAGGCCAACGCCAAATTTGAGTCCAGCATTGCTGCTCAAGAGAAACTGAAGAAGAACTTTGAAGCTGAAAGGAAAACTTGGGCTGAAGAGAAGACTACTCTGGTGAACCGGGCCGAACAAGCGGAGAAGGCTCTGACGAAGAGAACCGCCGAACTCTCCGGCTTAAAGCGCCACGTGTCACAGATGGTCGCCGCCATCTTCGGTAAGTCATTCCGCGGGCTCTCGATAAGTTTATAACCTTTATATCTCATAACTCCCATCATTGAGAACGACTTATCTTACTTTGTTAAACAGGTCCCAGAAGCGCCAACCTCAATCAGAACGTGCTGACCAAGCTGAAGGCCATGTACACCCTGGTGGAGCAACTCTACACCGGGTCACAGCGCGCTTTGGCCGTCGTGGCCTTATCCAATGAGGTTCCGACTCACCTGGCGGAAGTACTTCGCCGGCTGGCCGTTCTTCCTCAGCGTGTCCAAGAGCTGCGACGGGCCTCTGCAAGAGCCGGAGCCATAGCTGCTCTGAGCCGGGCCATGGCTTTCCTTCCAGAGCTAGACCCGGCGGACATTGCACTTGGTTACCCCAGCTTGAAGGAAGACGGCACCCCTTTCGACCAAAAGGACTTTGCTGCCTGTGTGAAGATCGTGCGCCCGGTGGCCACCCTGATTGGAAATGACAATGATCTGACCAAGTACCAGTCGGGCTACGATGCAGAGAATCAGAGGATCCCCACTCTGCGTTATGAAGCCATCAGCTTAGTCCCGCCGACTCGTAAGCACACCTTTGCCCCGGAAATTGACCCGGCCGGGTTAATTGACGAGGAAGCTCAATTTGAAGCTTTGAGCGGCATTGACTGGAAATCGTCAACCTTCCAGGTCTTGGGAACAGCCGGAGGAGCGGAGAGGGATGAGCCGGAAGCCTCGACCCGGCCAGCATCTTGACTTTTTAGGCGGCTTGTTAAACAATGCTTCAACCTTTTGGACTCGGGGAGTCTTGTAATAGAATAGGACCAACATTTTAACTTTGTCGTGCCATCGTGCACGTGTTGAATGCTTAATTCCATCGAAGTTGCTTCCTTATATTCCTTCGGGTCATAATTGATCATTCATTTTCCTTAAGCTCAAATAGTTGTCTTTAACTATCCTGCATAGAAAAACAAATCACAAGTCTCTAGGCGGCTTACCGCACTGAGAATCATAGTCTCATACATATAACCGGAATGTAAATCTAAGTCATGAAAGACTGGTCCTTGATTATGTCCTTGATATAACCGTAATAACACACTTACAGGCCTTGAAGTACACTTCCGGATAATAAGGTTGGTACCTCAACTCCGGTTTACCAATCTTGATAATGCTGATTGTGTGCGACTAGCACTGTGAATCAAAGCTAAGCCGGCGGAACAAGAACCGACGTGTACACTGTTGATACAACCAGAAGAACTTGTTATAAATCAGAAAATCAAAATTCAGGGGCTTCCGGTTCGAATACGACCGGAGACCCGTCCCAAAGGGGTTAAGCTAAGATTCGAATGCGATCATACAGCCCCCAGTGGGTTTGGCAATGCCGATCAAGAGGGTACCGACAGCTATGTTCTCTTTGGTTCGAATACGACCCATGTTTGAACAGGAAGCCCCCAAATGACCTTAAGAGTTGTTTAACGACGCTGATTCGAATACGATCCACATCGGTTCCCAAAGGGGGTTGAGCTATGATTCAAATATGATCAAAGAAAACTCCACAATGAGCTCGGCACTTTGCCAATCAAGTGGGTATCGACAGCTATGTTCTCTTTGGTTCGAATACGACCCATGTTTGAACAGGAAGCCCCCAAGTGATTATATTGCGTACGGCTAGATTCGAATACGATCATAAGCCGGATCCACCTCCACGTTACCATGTGATCTTGTAATGGAAACAACACATTTACCTTTGGAGGTGAAAAAGGACAGAGGTCCTACTTTATTGCTTATCATAATATATACATGGCTTATAGAAATATGTACATTATGAGAGCCGGTGGCTCAAGTGTAATAAGGCCGAAGCTGAGCTATGTTCCACGGCCGACGGGTCTCCTCCTCCGACTTGCGTGAATCTTTGTGCTCCCGAATGTCAATGAGGTAATATGACCTGTTGTGCAAGTTCTTGCTGACCACAAAGGGTCCTTCCCAAGGCGGGGATAGCTTGTGCGCATCTGTTTGATCTTGGATGAGCCGAAGCACCAGATCACCTTCCTGGAAGACCCGAGACTTAACTCGGCGACTGTGATAACGGCGCAGGTCTTGTTGGTAAATCGCTGATCGAGCTGCCGCCACATCACGCTATTCGTCCAACAAGTCAAGAGCATCTTGGCGCGCCTGTTCATTATCCGCCTCAACGTAAGCCGCCACTCGAGGCGAGTCATGACGGATATCACTGGGGAGGACTGCTTCCGCTCCATAAACCATGAAGAAAGGAGTAAAACCCGTGGACCTGTTAGGAGTAGTATTGATGCTCCATAACACGGAGGGTAACTCCTCCACCCAACAACCCGGCGTCCGCTGCAAAGGGACCAAAAGCCGGGGCTTGATGCCTTTCAGAATCTCCTGATTAGCCCTCTCAGCTTGACCATTGGATTGAGGATGAACCACTGATGAAACATCAAGTCGAATATGCTCTCGTTGACAAAACTCCTCCATGGCGCCCCTGGACAGATTGGTACCATTGTCAGTTATAATGCTGTGTGGAAAGCCAAAACGAAATACCACCCTTTTCATGAACTGAACCGCCGTGGCTGCATCACACTTGCCAACTGGCTCTGCTTCAACCCACTTTGTGAATTTATCAACCGCCACCAAGAGGTGGGTCTTTTTATCCTTGGACCTTTTAAAAGGCCCAACCATGTCAAGCCCCCAGACCGCAAAGGGCCAAGTAATTGGGATCATCCTCAGCTCCTGAGCCGGCACATGAGCTCGTCGCGAGAACCTCTGGCAACCATCACATTTACTGACCAAGTCCTCCGCATCAGCATGAGCCGTCAGCCAATAAAAACCATGGCGAAAAGCCTTGGCCACAAGAGATTTTGAGCCGGCATGATGGCCACAATCCCCTTCATGAATCTCACGCAAGATTTCTTGACCTTCCTCAGGGGAGACACAATGTTGGAACGCTCCCGTAACACTGCGGCGATGCAGCTCACCATTGATAACAACCATTGACTTAGACCGCCGGGTTATTTGTCTAGCCAAAGTTTCATCCTCAGGCAAATCGCCCCGGGTCATGTAAGCCAGATAGGGCACTGTCCGATCCGGGATGACGTGGAGAGCCGCCACCAATTGGGCCTCCGGGTCAGGGACAGCCAAGTCTTCCTCTGTAGGCAACTTAACGGAAGGGTTATGCAAGACGTCCAGGAAAGTATTAGGCGGCACCGGTTTTCGCTGAGAGCCCAGCCGACTTAAAGCATCAGCCGCCTCGTTCTTCCTGCGATCGGTGTGCTATACTTGGTAACCCTGAAAGTGTCCAGCAATGGCATCAACTTCACGGCAATAAGCCGACATGAGAGGGTCCTTGGAATCCCACTTGCCTGATACTTGTTGAGCCACTAAGTCTGAGTCGCCGAAGCACCTTACCCGGCTCAAGCTCATCTCCTTAGCCATCCGAAGACCATGGAGCAAGGCCTCATACTCAGCCGCATTGTTAGTACAAGGAAACATCAACTGTAGGACATAATGGAACTTGTCACCTTTAGGGGAAGCCAATATGACTCCAGCCCCCGAGCCCTCCAATTGCCTGGACCCATCGAAGTGAATAGTCCAATATGTGTCATCCGGCTTTTGTTCGGGCACTTGTAGCTCTGTCCAATCGTTGATGAAATCCACCAAGGCTTGAGATTTAACAGCAGTGCGTGGTACGTATTTCAGACCATGAGGTCCGAGCTCTATAGCCCACTTAGCCACTCTCCCTGTGGCCTCTCTATTTTGAATGATATCTCCAAGGGGGGAAGAACTGACCACAGTGATGGGGTGACCCTGGAAATAATGCTTAAGCTTCCGGCTTGCCATGAACACACCATAAACAAGCTTCTGCCAATGTGGATACCGCTGTTTGGACTCGATGAGCATTTCACTGACGTAATAAACCGGCCGCTGAACCGGATGCTCCTTACCCTCTTCCTTGCACTCCACCACCACAGCCACACTGACGGCCCGTGTGTTAGCAGCCACATACAGTAATAAAGGCTCCTTGTCAACCGGAGCAGCAAGGACTGGGGGCTCCGCCAGCTGTCTCTTCAAATCCTCAAAAGCAATATTAGCAGCATCATTCCAGACAAAGTCATCAGTTTTCTTCATCAACTGGTACAATGGCATGGCCTTCTCACCCAAACGGCTTATAAACCAGCTTAAAGCAGCAATACGACCCGCCAGGTGCTGGACGTCATTTATACACGCCGGCTTAGCTGGTACAATGACATGAATTCCGCCGAAGGGGACCCGGTACCCGTACTCAATTGAGCCGGCGTCGGGGCCCCAGTTTGCATCGTCGATGTAGAGCTTGCCGCGACGACTCTTGGTCATCCGGCCCACAGCGTATCCCTTGAGCCCTTCGAAGCTGCCCTTCAAGAACTCAAATCCACCGTGCGCTGGCCCCACGGTGGGCGCCAACTGTTGTGGAATTGTCACGGCAGATGTCCCCGAGCTAGGACTTAGTCGTGGAGCCATCACAGCTAGGAAGCTCGAAGGGGTTAAACGGGACAAGGAACACGAGGGTTATACTGGTTCGGCCCCTTACGGTGAAGGTAAAAGCCTACGTCCAGTTGAGATGGTATTGATTAGGGTTTCGATGACCAGGGAGCTTAACTGCTATGCCTGGCTCTCGACGAGATCTTACTTGTCCTGAACCGCCGCTGGGTCACCCCTTTATATAGAGAGGTTGACGCCCAGCGGCTCTCAGAGTCCCGGCCGGCTCATAACAGTGTCCGGCTCGGACTCTTATCTATTCTTGCCTTACACTACAAGTTTTACCCTAACGGCGGCTAATGCTACGGGCCTTAAGCCATCGCCAGGTCTTGGGCCCGTTATTGACCCACCGTCTTCATCTTTGGTACTGGGCTTCGCGTAGTAACCATCATGGGTAACCCGGCCCCTCCTGGGCGGGTGACTCCGACGGTTATATCCTCAAAACATTCCTTGACAACTTCCAGGGCACTTATGTGCGACCACCGGATGCTGATGACTTGAGCCATATAACTCAGCAGCCAGGGGAAACGGCCAGGAAATTCTGGACCAGGTTCCTAACTAAGAAAAACCAAATTGTCGACTGTCCGGATGCGGAGGCCTTAGCGGCATTTAAGCATAACATCCGTGACAAGTGGCTCGCCCGGCACCTCGGCCAGGAGAAGCCGAAGAATATGGCAGCCCTCACGACGCTCATGACCCGCTTTTGCGCGGGCGAGGATAGCTGGCTGACTCGCAGCAACAACACATCAAGAAGTCATGGCAATTCAGATGCCAAAGATAGTAACGGCAGACCACGTCGCAACAGACACAAGCGCCGCAACAACGGTGACAACGCCGAAGACACGGCAGTCAATGCCGGATTCAGTGGCCCTAAATCCGGTCAGTGGAAGAAGCCGTTCAAAAGAAGCAACCCGGGCCCGTCCAGTTTGGACCGCATACTCGATCGCTCGTGTCAAATTCATGGCACCCCCGATAAGCCAGCCAATCACACCAACAGAGAATGTTGGGTGTTCAAGCAGGCCGGAAAGTTGAATACAGAAAACATGGAAAAGGGGCTACATAGCGACGATGAGGAGGAGTCCCGGCCGCCGAACACAGGAGGACAGAAAAAATTTCCTCCCCAAGTGAAAACGGTGAACATGATATACGCAACCCATATTCCCAAGAACGGAAGCGTGCACTAAGGGACGTCTATGCGATGGCGCCAGTCGCCCCAAAGTTCAACCCACGGTCTTCTTGTCTGATCACCTTGGATCGTAGGGACCACCCCACTAGTATCCGTCATGGCGGTTCTGCCGCATTGGTCCTTGATCCCATCATTGACGGATTTCACCTCACCCAGGTCCTTATGGACGGCGGCAGCAGCCTGAACCTGCTTTATCAGGATATAGTGCGCAAAATGGGTATAGACCCCTCGAGGATCAAACCCACTAAAACCATCTTTAAAGGTGTCATCCCAGGTGTAGAGGCCCACTTCACAGGCTCAATCACACAGGAAGTGGTCTTCGGATCTCCGGACAACTTCCGAAGCGAGGAGTTAATCTTTGATATCGTCCCGTTCCGAAGTGGCTATCACGCACTGCTCAGACGAACTGCATTTGCCAGATTCAATACGGTACCGCATTATGCATACCTCAGGCTCAAAATGCCAGGACCTCGTGGGGTTATAACAGTCAATGGAAACACAGAACCCTCGCTCTGCACGGAGGAGCACACTGTGGCCCTCGCAGCAGAGGCACAAAGCAGCCTTTTATGGCAAACCGCCAATTCGGCGATAAAGCCCCCGGACACCTTCAAGCGAGTCCGGAGTAACCTGCAACAGGATCGCCTGGCACGTTTAGAGCTCGCCTAGCAATTCGGCCTCCGCCCTAGTCCCAGTCAAGCGACGAAATCTGTGCCGCGCGTACATAATTACGCACTAAAAATACCATGGGCATAGGCGGGGGCACGGCCAGGACATGCCCCACAATGCGGCTGAACCGCCCCAGGGGCTGTATACCTTTATCATTTTCTCTCTTTCAGGACCTTACTCTCTGGAAGCCCTTTTCGACAACTGAATGTTGGACGCATTATGAGAAGCAAATACCAAGGAGGCAAGAAGCTAAGATGTACAAGGGAATCCCCAGGTAGTCTCTGATAACTATCGAAATACCTGTTTTAAATACCCATACGCAGCTTGCCCTTGGATAGGACATGTCAGATAGTCCTATTTTTTGCCTATTGCACTACTTGTATCAGTACGCTTCGACGTATTATTTAATAACAATGCATAGCGTTAGTCTATTATTGCATTACACCTTTTTCCCTTGTTTGCTTATTTACGACAAATTACACCCGTACATTCTGGTACGACCAGTACGCCAGGGGCTTCAGTATACCCCATAAATATGGCGTGAGAAGTCCAAACACTTTCGACAGTGCGGCACCCCGAACTTATAGCCTATATGAATCAGCTCCGAATCATGTCTTGGGTCAATAGTTGGGTTTGCCCAGCTCCCATGTTTTGGTACCTTACGTTCCGCAATATCAGCTAAGGTAGCACTGGGAGAACTACTGCGATTGTGTCCCGGTTCTTCCGGACGAGCACCTCAGTAGAGAAAGCCGAAAACTGACTGTCATGATAAGGCGAGAGCTGGTCACTGTTCGAGAGGTCTGAAGTCCTTAAAGACTTTTTCCGCTTCGGGCGAGGAGTCGGCCTAGCCAGACTTAGGCGTATATAGCGTCCCAAATTCAGCCTTCCGAATACTAGGGGCTTCGCCAAAATTTAAAATTGTAGACTTCTATGGCTAACTGAGAGTGATAAAGCCTTATAGTCCGATTGCCTGGTTCGTTGTGCTGAACACCTCCTTCAAAGGACCCAAAATTGGGATAAAGAGTGCTCAGGTTTAACCCGAACACCTCAGTACTAGTTACATGGGGGCAAAAGCCGACGACTGGCCAACTCTCAGATTTTATAAACGGCCGCACAGAAGGTAATATTTTAAATTCACAAGCGTTGCATAGCGCAAATGAACTCGTTTCACATTACAGGATCACATAAGTACATTTATTCAAATATTACATCCTTAGCACATTCCTCCGCCACAAGGCGAGAACCCTTCAGGACACTTTCATAATACTTTTCGGGGTGGCGATGCTCCTTGCCCTCCGGCGGCCCCTCCTTCACCAGCTTTTCGGCATCCAGCTTCGCCCAGTGCACCTTCGCCCGGGCAAAAGCCCTGCGCGCACCCTCGATGCAGACGGACCGCTTTATGACTTCAAGTCGTGGGCATGCATTCACAAGCTGCCTCACCAGACCGAAGTAGCTATCAGGCAGGGGCTCGCCAGGCCACATCCAGACTATAAGACCCTTCATGGCCTGTTCGGCTGCCTTGTGGAGCTCGACCAGTTGCTTCAGCTGGTCGCTCAAGCGCATTGGGTGTTCGGTCCCAGTATACTGAGACCAGAACAACTTCTCCGTCGAGCTCCCCACCTCGCCTGGTAGAACTCTGCGGCATCTGACACACTGCGGGGTAGATCTGCGAACGCTCCTGGAGAGCTCTGAACTCGGGTAAGTAAAAAAGAAAGTTTCCTTCACATGCTTGCTTTGCATAATGAATGCCTTACCCACCGCTATCTTCTTAACCGCCTCCATTTCCTGGAGGGCCTTTTGGGCTTCGGCCTTGGCATGTTGTGCACTTTCGAGGGCCTTCGCAAGCTCGGACCCTTGCGTCTTAGAGTCACGCTCCAAGGACTCGTGTTTTTTGGTGAGAGCCTGGAGCTCTTGCTGCACCTCGGCTACTCGGGCTTCTTGCTTTTCTCGCTCGATGCGCTCCTTGGCCGCTTTGTGCTCGGCCTCGGATAGCGCCTTCTGCAGGGCCGCCACTTCGGTCGTGGCCCCTAGCACAATTCATGATGATCCTATTATTCCAAAACCAAATTTTTCTTCATAATATACAGACGGGGTATCACTTACCTTTGTTCTCTTCGAGCTTCCTCTTGGTAAGGCCGAGCTCTTCCTTGGACTGCTCAAGGTCCCGCTTCAGTGCGGCGACCTCCGCAGTACGTGCGGCAGCGGCCAGCAGTGAAGCCTGCATATGCACATAGACATATTATGATTAGGCTCCTGCGATTATTATTTGATCCTCTATTCGGCCTTCCTTCGCGAACGCCAAACAGAGCATCAGGGGCTACTGTCTATACCAGAATATTTTCTTATAATTTGATTACTTACCTCAAAGCCAGTTAGGAGGCTGGCACAGGCTTCAGTCAGTCCGCTCTTAGTCAATGGAAGCGCCGCGAAGCGCTTCCAGCAAGTTGTCTGATGCCTCTGGATGGACAGAGGCCATCGGCATAGACGGCTTGCCCCCCTTAGAGAGGGGTTGCCAGACAGAAACCGGAACCACTGGAGGTTCCGGCACCGTATTCGGCTTGGGGCTAGACTTGCTGCCCCCGGCGTTAGGGCCCAGAGGACTCTTGCCCCTCGTGCGCCCAGCGCCTGGAATGTCGCCTTGGGGCGCCTTCGGAACTGTCTCCCCTTGGTTCAGTCCCCTTTGAGACAACACCTCGGCATCGTCCGTAGGGCGGGGGAGGAGGCGGTCCGGAGTGAATCGCTATTCATATCCGACGGGCCCAAAGAATCATCCGACAAAGAGACGTCGATGTGAGCTCGGGATTGGCTGCATAATCATGTTTGGCATGATGAGAAACAACAAAACGAAACATACCAGAATTATTATGGTATCCGAATACTTACGACTTCGCCAGGGGCTTATCCCTAGGCAGCCACTCGTCGTCGCTATAGGCGGCGGTTGTGGAGCTGTCCGGAAGGAGGGTCCTTCCCTTCTTGGAACCTTCAGCCTCCCCAGATGGGGCGGCCTTCCTTTTCTTGTCTCCCCCGGCTGGGGGGAGAGCTTTCCTCTTCTGCCTCCTCGTTTTCATGGGAGGAGTGCGCCTCGGTGTTTTCGGACGATGAGTCCGATATAACCTTGTGCCGGAGACCCTTCCTGGTCCCCGTGGCCTTCTTCTTGGCCTTCTTCTCTGGCACCTCATAAGGTGCCGGAACCAGCATCTCCGTTAGGAGAGCATCTGCTGGATCTTCGGGCAGGGGAGCCGGACAATCGATCTGCTCCGCTGTCACTACCTAGTCCTGTTAAATGGCGTGGAGGCTTAGATCCCGCATGTGGTTACACTGGGGAAAAGAACATCTTATGAGATGTAAAAGACTTACCGGATTGGCAAGGCGCCTTGCGCTGAGTCCGCGGTCCTCGGTGAGGGGAGGAGGTACCTCGGCGCCCTTGAACAGCACCTTCCAGACGTCCTTGTGCGTCGTGTCGAAGAGATCTCGTAGCATCTGGTGCTCGGCCGGGTCGAACTCCCACAAATTGAATGCCCGTCTTTGACACGGGAGGATCCGGCGGAAGAGCATGACTTGGACCACGTTGATGAGCTTGATTTTCTTTCTCATCATGTTTTTGATGCATGTCTGGAGTCCGGTCAGCTCTACCGGGGAACCCCAGGACAGGCCCTTCTCTTTACAGGAGGTGAGCCGCATGGGGATTCCGGATCGAAATTCGGGGGCCGCCACCCAGTTGGTGTCACGCGGCTCGGTGATGTAGAACCACCCCGATTGCCACCCCTTTATGGTCTCCACATAGGAGCCTTCGAGCCAGGTGACGTTGGGCATTTTGCCCACCATGGCGCCTCCGCACTCCGCTTGTTGGCCGACCACCGCCTTCGGCTTAACATTGAAGGTCTTCAGCCACAGACCGAAGTGGGGCTTGATGCGGAGGAAGGCCTCGCACACGACGATAAACGCCGAGATGTTGAGGATGAAATTGGGGGCCAGATCGTGAAAGTCCAGCCCGTAGTAAAACATGAGTCCGCGGACATGCGGCTGGAGGGGAAATCCTAGTCCGCGGACGAAGTGGGTAAGAAAAACCACCCTCTCATGGGGTTCTGGAGTAGGGATGATCTTCCCCGCATCTGACAGCCAGTGTGCGATATCCGCGGCCAGATATCCGGCTCCCCGCAGCTTTGTGATGTTCTCCTCCGTAACGGAGGAGACCATCCACTTGCCTCCCGCTCCGGACATGCTTGGAGTGGTTTGAGGAGAAAAAACGTGAACTTAGGCGCTGGAGCTCGAGTGCGCAAGAATGGATGAGCAAGGAGGAAGAAGGAGTGGGTGAAAAGGGTAAATCCTTGTCCCTTTATAAAGGCGGAAGAAGCTATGTGCCTCCCCACCTACCTGGTAAACTCGCTTGTTCCCCAAGCGTCGTAATTGATGGCGTGGTTGGGTTACCCACACCCGTATTGATGAGAATCCCGTGATAAGGGGACACAATCTCTGCTTCGACAAGACGTGCCAAGGAAACCGCCTTGTGATATGTGCAGTGGCTGGTTGTGAAAAACAGTTCGAATAATGACTGGGCCGTGGTGTGATGTCAGCAGATTAGATTTGTGGAAATATTATTCTCTCTACGGTGGTATGTGGAATTTGTTTTGCAGAGCCGGACACTATCCTTGTGTTCAAAATCTTCTATGGAGTATTCGGAGGAGGAACCTGCCTTGCAATGCCGAAGACAATCTGTGCGTCGGACTCATCGTCATTGAAGCCTGGTTCAGGGGCTACTGAGGGAGTCCTGGATTAGGGGGTCCTCGGACAGCCGGACTATATCCTTTGGCCGGACTGTTGGACTATGAAGATACAAGATTGAAGACTTCGACCCGTGTCTGGATGGGACTCTCCTTGGCGTGGAAGGCAAGCTTGGCAATACGGATATGTAGATCTCCTCCCTTGTAACCGACTCTGTGTAACCCTAGCCCCCTCCGGTGTCTATATAAACCAGAGGGTTTAGTCCGTAGGACAACAACAATCATACCATAGGCTAGCTTCTAGGGTTTAGCCTCTACGATCTCGTGGTAGATCAACTCTTGTAATACTCATATCATCAATATCAATCAAGCAGGAAGTAGGGTATTACCTTCATCGAGAGGGCCCGAACCTGGGTAAACATGGTGTCCCCCGCCTCCTGTTACCATCCGCCTTAGACGCACAGTTCGGGACCCCCTATCCAATATCCGCCGGTTTTGACACCGACACCCACGCCTGGCAGGTGGGTGACTGCTTGGTCAGCTTGCACTGTAGCCACGCTCCAATGGGATTTGGGGGAGTGGGTGTCCCTGTAGCCATGCCCCATCTTGTCAGAGCAGGTGAGTGCAGACTCCAAGGGGAGGAGGGGCTGGCTGCTGGGAGCCGGTCTCCCCAAGACCGCCTTCTAAGAGTGCACCGTCTTCTAGGAGCAGACCGCTTGGTCCTAGCCGGCCCAAGCAGCCGGCCACGTGTCTGGAAGGTCCGAGGGGCTTTGCTAGGTCCGACGTCTTGAAATGCTAAGGGGTGTGGATGAGGCTACCCATGGTTAATCCCTCTGACACCTAGCACTAACCTAACAGTACCAATTAAATAAAAAAGAAAAAAATAGAGAAGAAAAAAACTCACCTGA
>NC_057799.1:24289561-24384886 GCF_018294505.1 Triticum aestivum
GAGAGAGAGAGAGAGAGAGAGAGAGAGAGAGAGAGAGAGGTGGGGGCGGGGCACGAGCGTAAAATATGTTAGGCAATCCGAGCTTTGCCGTCTGCTTTTTGCGGTCTTTGCCATCTGCTTCGCTTTACCGTCTACTATCAGACGACATCCAGGCCGTCCATTTGACCTAATCAGCTCCGAGCTCCAGTGGGGCCCAGATGGGCTCTTTCCCGTCTGCTTTTAGGCTCTTTGCCGTTGGCTAGCAGACGGCAAAGAGTGTACTGATGGCAAATATGATTGTTCCCACGAGGCAATTCTTTGCCGTCTGCTTTTGGGAAGCCGACGGCAAAGACAATATTTGTCGTCGGCTAGCAGACGGCAAAGAATGGACTGATGGCAAATTCTATGATTCCTATAGTGTAGAACTCTTCCTTAATGTAACTGATGATCCACAAGTATAGGGGATCAATTGTAGCTCTTTTCGATAAGTAAGAGTGTCGAACCCAACGAGGAGCAGAAGGAAATGACAAGTAGTTTTCAGTAAGGTAATGTCTGCAAGTGCTCAAGTTGTAAGTAGCAGAGTAGTTTGATAGTAAGATAATTTGCAACGAGCAAGTAACGATAGTAGCAATAAGTATGCAGCAAGGTAGCCCAATCCTTTTGAGGCAAAGGATAGGCCAAAACGGTCTCTTATGATAAGAAAAGTGCTCTTGAGGGTACACGGGAATTTCCTAGTCACTTTCATCACGTTGGTTTGATTTGTGTTCGCTACTTTGATAATTTGATATGTGGGTGGACCTGTGCTTAGGTGTTGTTCTTACTTGAACAAACCTCCTACTTATAATTAACCCTCCTGCAAGCATCCGCAACTACGAGAAAAGTATTAAGAATAAATTCAAACCATAGCATTTAAACTCTAGGATCCAATCGGTCCCTTACAGAATAGCGCATAAACCGGGGTTTAAGTTTCTGTCACTCTCGCAACCCACCATCTAATTGCTACTCCACAATGCATTCCCTTAGGCCCAAATATGGTGAAGTGTCATCTAGTCGGCGTTCACATGACACCACCAAGGGAATCACAACATACATACTATCAAAATATCAAACACATATCAAGTTCACATGATTACTTGCAACATGATTTCTCCCGTGACCTCAAGAACAAAAGTGACTACTCACAAATGATAAACATGTTCATGATCAGAGGAGTATTAAATAGCATAATGGATCTGAACATATAATCTTCCACCAAATAAACCATATAGTAATCAACTACAAGATGTAATCAACACTACTAGTCACCCACAAGCACCAATCTATAGTTTCGGTAACAAGATTGAATACAAGAGATGGACTAGGGTTTGAGATGAGATGGTGTTGTTGAAGATGTTGATGGAGATTTCCCTCCCCCAAGATGGGATAGTTGTTGGTGATGATGATGACGATGATTTCCCCCTCTAGGAGGGAAGTTCCCCCGGTGGAATCGCCCCACCGGAGGGCAAAAGTGCTCCTGCCCAAGTTCCGCCTCGAGACGGCGGCGCTCTGTCCCGAAAGCCTTCTCCTTATTTTTTTTTCTTGGTAAAAATGACTTATATACCAGAAGATGGGCACCGGAGGTGGGCTGAGGAGGGCACAACCCACCAGGGCACGCCTGGGCTCCCTGGCGCGCCCAGGTTGGTTGTGCCCACCTAGTGGGCCCCCTCTGGTAGTTATTTGCTCCAATATTTCTTATATATTCCATAAAAAATCTCCGTGAAGTTTCAGCTCATTTGGAGTTGTGCAGAATAGGTAGCCTGACGTAGCTTTTTCAGGTCCAGATGTCCAGCTGCCGGAATTTTCCCTCTTGGTGTGTACCTTGCAAATTATGAGAGAAAAGGCATCAGAATTACTCCAAAAAGCATTATTATGGATAAAAATATTATAAATAACAATAAGAAAACATGATGCAAAATGGACGTATCAACTCCCCCAAGCTTAGACCTCGCTTGTCCTCAAGCGAAAACTGAAATCGAAAAACAAGTCCACATGCTTTGAGAGAGAGGTGTCGATAAAAAAATACGGACATAGAAGCATCATGTTGATTATTATAACAGCAACAAATTTAAACATAAGACTTTTATCATAGAACTTGCATCATATA
The DNA here is from genome assembly GCF_018294505.1 of Triticum aestivum. Classification (NCBI taxonomy): domain Eukaryota; kingdom Viridiplantae; phylum Streptophyta; class Magnoliopsida; order Poales; family Poaceae; genus Triticum; species Triticum aestivum. The sequence continues at coordinate 24,291,684 of NC_057799.1, forward strand.
CTTCATATGAATAAGTAATAGTTCATCACATAATCGAAGTATAAAGCAAAAACTCTTTTAGAAACCAACAAACTATGTTCTCAGTCAACTTTGCAACTACAATTCATCATCTTTTCAGGAACGGTCACGTGTTGGAGCCTTTAGGCAAGTCCACATACTCAACCATCATATAGTCTTCTATGATTGCTAACACTCACCGCATACACATGAGCAAAACGTTTCAACCGGACACATAGAAAGATAGGGGCTTATAGTTTCGCCTCCCAACATACTCACCTCAAGGGTGATGTCAACAATAATAACTCATGCTATCTATATTCAACTGGACATATGTGCCTAGATCTTTCCTCACCACATGATGCTTGCCAAAAGAGAAAAATAAAAAGTAATAGAAGGAAAACTTTGACTCCTTGCATAAAAGTAAATACATGAAAGTAAAAGATAGGCCCTTCGTAGAGGGAAGCAGAGGTTGCCATGCGCTTATTTGTTTACATGCTCAATCCCTTAGTGCAAAAGAACGTCACATTACATTGCCCCTTAATATGACAACCTTTATTATGCAGTCTGTCGCTTTTATTCTTTGTCAGCCAAGTTCGTGCAATGCTCAGTTTTCTCTTACACTAAATGATCTCACACTTTTAGAAGCAATTTTTATTGCCTTTTTGCACCGATGTAAACTTACTTGAGGGATCTTGCTCAATCCCTAGGTAGGTATGGTGGACACTTGAAAAGGATTTGGGTTTATGGTTTTTGGATGCACAAGTAGCATCTCTACTTAGTGTGGAATTTTTGGCTAGCAAAGATAGGTGGCAAGCACCACATGTTAAAGGATCTATGACAATATGACTTCTATGTGAATATAAAAAAACAAAAACCATTACGTTGTCTTCCTTGTCCAACGTCAACAAATTTGGCATATAATATTTTGATGAGGGCTCACAATCACAAAAGATTTCTAGGATAGTATATTTATATGTGAATCTTCTCTTCCCTTATAAATTCTTTCATGAGTTTCATCATTGACTAATGCTATGTTTGTCAATCTCTAATAAAATTTATTACTTATACTTTTCCTTATGTGGTGCCATGACCTACCATAGGATTAGTATATGATCTTATTAATTTATTTAATATCTTTTATTTTATTTACTTTATTTTTCTTTTCTTATTTGCAACATGAAAGTAAAGAAAGCAAAAAATCAAACTAACTTTATTATATAACTTGCACACGATTACAATGATAGATCACTAAGCAAACGCTCAAATAAGAAAGGATCGAACTATACTTTATTTCATCTAAAGCAAAAAGATCGAACTAAGATAAGTAAAAGCAAAAAGATAGTGGGATGATACGATACCGGGGCACCTCCCCCAAGCTTGGCGGAAGCCAAGGGGACTGCCCATACCCGATACTTAGTTCTCTTTTGGTGGTGAAGAAGGTGATGTTGGTGAAGAAGAAGAGATCTTGTCCTCGGATTTCGATGGCAGTGGTCCACCATCAAAAGAGGAAGAGTGAGTCTCACGGGTCCTGTAACTAGCAACCGAACTCATACCTTTAAACCTCGCCTCATATTCAAAGACTTGGTTTTGAAGATCATAGATCTGGCTTTGGAGGAAGTTGATTTGCTCGTTGAGGGTGAAGATGATGTCCTTCATGGGCTTGACATCCACCTTGAGATCACGGGAAAGCTCCGTGATCATGAGGTGATTCGCATTGAGACCACGTTCCACCATCCCCTTGCACCGGAAGACTTCTTGCTCCATAGCTTCAAGACTGGCCTCCACCGTTCCCGTGCTCTTGGGACCTTGCTCATCGCGAACGTACATCACCCCCTCATGCATCTGGATGGTCTGAGGGTGTTGCACCACCTCCCGCAAATATGGGTTGATGACGTTCTTGAAAAAATTGTCCTTGGAGGAACCTGAAGAGGCCATGGTAGATGGGATCTGACAGAAAATAGCAAGAAAAGAGAACAGAGGATTTCTCCGTGATACAGTGGTTAACAAGTTCGGGAAGTATATATAGAATTTTTATCTTGGGGGACAAGTAAGAGGTAGAAAAACGGAGTCCGGAAGGTGTGCCAGGTGGGCACAACCCACCTGGGCGCGCCATGCCTGGCGCGCCTTGGTGTCTTGTGCCCACCAGGGGACACTTCCTGGAAGTTTCTTTATTTCCAAAATTCTAAAATATTCCAAAATTGATAAAAAATATTTTTGCGGATTTTTCGGAGTCCATTTACTTACCGTACCACGTACCTACTTATTTTCACGATTTCAGAGTGTTACAGAAGGACTCTTTTATGTGCTCTTCCAGTGTCAAAGTATGGATAATATTACTTTCAACATTAATTGGCGTACCTAAGATATAATGCTTTATTCGTTGCCCATTGAAAACCTTCGGGTTAGTACCTTCGGAATTATTTATTTTGATGGCTCCAGACCGGTAAACCTCCTCGATGACATATGGGCCTTCCCATTTTGGGAGGATCTTTCCTGCAAAGAATCTAAAACGAGAGTTGTACAAAAGAACATATTCTCCGACTTTAAACTCACGCTTTTGGATTCTTTTGTCATGCCATCTTTTAACCCTTTCTTTAAATAATTTTGCATTTTCATAAGCATTGGTTCTCCATTCATCTAATGAGCTTATATCAAATAACCTCTTTTCACCAGCAAGTTTGAAATCATAGTTGAGCTCTTTGACTGCCCAATATGCTTTATGTTCTAACTCAAGAGGCAAATGACAAGCTTTTCCATAAACTATTTTATAAGGAGACATACACATACGATTTCTATATGTTGTTCTATAAGACCAAAGTGCATCATCTAATTTGTCCGACCGATTATTCTTGGACCTATTAACAGTCTTTTTCAAAATTAATTTTATTTCTTTATTACTAATCTCAACTTGACCACTAGACTGAGGATGATAGGGTGATGCAATTCTATGGTTAACATCATACTTGGCAAGCATTTTATGGAAAGCACCATGAATAAAGTGTGAACCACCATCAACAACAACAACAAACAACAACAACAACAACAACAACAACAAAGCCTTTAGTCCCAAACAAGTTGGGGTAGGCTAGAGGTGAAACCCATAAGATCTCGCAAGCACCATCAGTCATTAAATATCTAGGGACTCCAAACCTTGGGAAAATAACTTCCTTAAGCATTTTAATAGAGGTGTTGTGATCAGCACTACTGGTTGGAATAGCTTCTACCCATTTAGTAACATAATCAACAGCAACCAAAATATGTGTATACCCATTAGAGGAAGGAAAAGGTCCCATGTAATCAAATCCACAAACATCAAATGGTTCAACAACAAGTGAATAATTCATAGGCATTTCTTGACGCTTACCGATATTACCTATTCTTTGACATTCATCACAAGATGAGACGTACTTACGGGCATCCTTGAAGAGAGTAGGCCAATAAAATCCAGACTGCAATACCTTATGAGCAGTTCTATCTCCAGCATGATGCCCTCCATAAGCCTTGGAGTGACATTTCTGTAGGATTTGTCCATGTTCATGCTCAGGTACACAGCGTCTAATAATACCATATACTCCTTTATAAAGATGTGGGCCATCCCAAAAGTAATGTCTCAAATCATAGAATTTTTTCTTTTGTTGGTATGTAAAGCTAGGTGGTAAACATTTAGCAACAATGTAATTAGCATAGTCAGCATACCAAGGAGTACTATTAGCAACATTTGTTGCAACTAACTGCTCATCAGGAAAACTATCATCAATAGGAAGTGGGTCATCAAGCACATTTTGAAGCCTAGACAAGTTGTCAACTACGGGGTTCTCAGCTCCTTTTCTGTCAATAATATGCAAATCAAATTCTTGTAACAAGATAACCCAACGAATAAGTACTAGGTTTAGCATCTTTCTTTTCCATAAGATATTTAATAGCAGCATGGTCTGTGTGAACAGTTACGTTGGAATCAACAATATAAGGTCTAAACTTATCACAAGCAAACAACACTGCTAAGAATTCTTTTTCAGTAGTAGCATAATTTCTTTGAGCACTGTCTAGAGTTTTACTAGAATAATGAATAACATTCAACTTATTATCAACTCTTTGTCCTAGAACAGCACCAACAACATAATCACTAGCATCACACATAATTTCAAAAGGCAATTTCCAATCAGGTGGTTGAACTATAGGTGCAGAAATTAAGGCTTTCTTGAGTGTTTCAAAGGCTTCCAGACAATCATCATCAAAAACAAAAGGAATATCCTCTTTGCAAAAGATTAGTAAGAGGCCTAGAAATTTTAGATAAGTCTTTGATAAATCTCCTATAGAAACTAGCATGACCTAGGAAACTACGAATACCTTTCATGTCCTTAGGACATGGCATTTTCTCAATTGCATCAACCTTAGATTGGTCCACTTCAATACCTCTTTTAGAAATTTTATGACCCAAGACAATGCCTTCATTGACCATAAAGTGGCACTTCTCCCAATTCAAGACAAGATTTGTTTGTTCACATCTCTGCAAAACTCGATCAAGATTTCTTAAACAATCATCAAAAGACTTCCCATAAACAGAGAAGTCATCCATGAAAACCTCAACAATCTTTTCACAAAAGTCATAGAATATAGCAGTCATACATCTTTGAAAGGTAGCAGGTGCATTACATAAACCAAAAGGCATACGTCTATAAGCATAGGTTCCAAAAGAACAAGTAGAAGTGGTCTTTTCTTGATCAGGTTGAGAAATAGGTATTTGTCAAAAGCAAAAATATCCATCAAGGAAGCGAAAGTGTGTGTGCTTAGATAATCTTTCAAGCATTTGATCAATAAAAGGCAAAGGGTAATGATCTTTTCTAGTAGCTTTGTTTAATCTTCTGAAATCAATTACCATTCTATAGCCTATAACAATTCTTTGTGGAATAAGTTCATTCTTATCATTAGGAACAACAGTTATACCTCCTTTCTTAGGGACACAATGAACAGGACTTACCCATCTACTATCAACTATGGGATAGATTATACCTGCTTCCAGAAGTTTCAAAATTTTCCTTCTTACCACCTCTTTCATCTTCGGATTTAACCGACGTTGGTGATCAACAACGGGTTTAGCATCAGGTTAGATATTAATTTTGTGCTGACATAGAGTGGGACTAATGCCCTTTAAATCATCAAGAGTATATCCAATAGCAGCCCGATGCTTCCTTAGAACTTTCAATAATCTTTCTTCTTCATGTTCTGAAAGTTTAGCACTGATAATAACAAGATGTATTTTCTTTTCATTAAGATAAGCATATTTCAATGTGTCTGGCAACTGTTTTAATTCAAACACAGGATCACCTATAGGTGGAGGAGGACCTCCTAGAGTTTCAATAGGCAAATTGTGTTTAAGTAGAGGACGTTGTTCAAAGAAAATCTTATCTATTTCATTTCTTTCATGCATATGTAATTTTCATGGTCTAGCAAATACTGTTCTAAAGGATCTGTAGGTGGCACATCAATAGAAGGAAGACCAATTAATTCATCATTACTAGGCAATTCTTTTTCATGATGATTTCTACTAAACTTGGAAAAATTAAACTCATGAGACCCATCACCAAAACTAACACCGACAGTTTGTTTCTTACAATCTATCTTAGCATTAACTGTATTCAAGAAAGGTCTACCAAAAATAATGGGACAAAAGTCATCTTGTGGGGAACCAAGAACAAGAAAATCAGTAGGGTATTTTATTTTCCCACACAAGACTTTAACATCTCTAACAATCCCAATTGCTGATATGGTGTCTCTATTAGCAAGTTTAATAGTAACATCTATGTCTTCTATCTCAGCAGGTGCTATGTTTTCCATAATTTCTTGATATAAAGTGTAAGGAACAGTACTCACACTAGCACCCATGTCACATAAACCATGATAACAGTGATCTCCTATTTTAAATGAGTTCACAGGCATGCCGACAACAGGTCTATGCTTACCTTTTTTTATCAGGTTTAGCACTTCTAGCAGCTTCTTCACAGAAATAAATACCATGCCCATCTATATCTTCTTCTAAGAGATCTTTGACCATAGCAATGCTAGGTTCTACTTTAATTTGTTCATCAGGTTTAGGTTTTCTAATATAGCTTTTGTTAACCACAGTTGAAACTTTAGCATGTTCCTTTATACTAACAGGAAAAGGTGGTTTCTCAATATAAGCAGAAGGAACAACTGGATCAACATTATAAAGTATAGTTTCTTCTTTAGCTGGTACTGGTTTTTAAATTTCTTCCTTAACGGGTGGGTGATATTTAAACCACTTCTCTTTAGGGTGTTCAACATGAGTAGCAAATGATTCACAAAAGGAGGCTACTATCTCGAAGTCACGTCCATATTTAGTGCTAAACTTTTGAAAAGCATCGGTCTCCATAAAATATTTAACACAATCATACTTAAGTTTAATACCTGACTCTTTACCTTCGTCGAGTTCCCAATCTTCAGAGTTGCGTTTAATTGTTTCCAAAAGATCCCACCGGAATTCAATAGTCTTCTTCAAAACAGAACCATCACAAGAAGTATCAAGCATGGTTTGATCATTCCGAGAAAGCTGAGCGTAAAAGTTCTGGATAATAATTTCTCTTGAGAGCTCATGATTGGGGCATGAATATAACATTGACTTAAGCCTCCCCCATGCTAGAGGGATACTTTCTCCTTCACAAGGCCAAAAATTATATATATAATTCCGATCACGATGAACTAGATGCATAGGATAAAAAATTTGGTGAAATTCCAATTTCAAACGATTCCAATTCCATGATACAATATCATCGCATAGCCTATACCATGCCAATTATTTTCCCTTCAAACATAAAGGGAAAACCTTTTTCATCACCTCATCTCCGGGTAAACCTGCAAGCTTAAACAATCCACAAATTTGTTCCACATATATCAAGTGCATATCAGGATGTTCTGTTCCATCTCCCGCATAAGGATTAGCTAGCAGTTGTTCTATCATACCCGAAGGAATTTCGTATTCAATATTTTCAGTAGGTGCAGTATGTTGAGGAGTAGCTAATTGTGGTTCCGGACGAGGTGAAGATACCCTGAACAAACCCCTCAAAGGATTGTTTTCCATAGTAACAAGTGACAATAAATTTCAGCACACTATATAAATGTTTCCTTACCAAATTCCACTTACCAAAGGAGCTTCACTCCCCGGCAACGGCGCCAGAAAATAGCCTTGATGAACCACAAGTATAGGGGATCAATTGTAGCTCTTTTCGATAAGTAAGAGTGTCGAACCCAACGAGGAGCAGAAGGAAATGACAAGTAGTTTTCAGTAAGGTAATGTCTGCAAGTGCTGAAATTGTAAGTAGCGGAGTAGTTTGATAGCAAGATAATTTGTAATGAACAAGTAACGATAGTAGCAATAAGTATGCAGCAACGTAGCCCAATCCTTTTTACGCAAAGGACAGGCCAAAACGGTCTCTTATGATAAGCAAAGTGTTCTTGAGGGTACAAGGGAATTTCCTAGTCACTTTCATCATGTTGGTTTGATTTGTGTTCGCTGCTTTGATAATTTGATATGTGGGTGGACCGGTGCTTAGGTGTTGTTCTTACTTCAAAAAACCTCCTACTTATGATTAACCCTCCCGAAAGCATCCACAACTATGAGAAAAGTATTAAGAATAAATTCTAACCATAGCATTAAACTCTAGGATCCAATCGGTCCCTTACGGAATAGCGCATAAACCGGGGTTTAAGTTTCTGTCATTCTCGCAACCCACCATCTAATTGCTACTCCACAATGCATTCCCTTAGGCCCAAATATGGTGAAGTGTCATGTAGTCGATGTTCACATGACAGCACTCAGGGAATCACTACATACATACTATCAAAATATCAAACACCTATCAAGTTCACATGATTACTTGCAACATGATTTCTCCCGTGACCTCAAGAACAAAAGTGACTACTCACAAATGATAAACATGTTCATGATCAGAGGAGTATTAAATAGCATAATGGATCTGAACATATAATCTTCCACCAAATAAACCATATAGTAATCAACTACAAGATGTAGTCAACACTACTAGTCACCCACACGCACCAATCTATAGTTCCGGTAACAAGATTGAATACAAGAGATGAACTAGGGTTTGAGATGAGATGGTGTTGTTGAAGATGTTGATGGAGATTGCTGCTACCTCTTGAGCACTGCGTTGGTTTTCCCTTGAAGAGGAAAGGGTGATGCAGCAAAGTAGCGTAAGTATTTCCCTCAGTTTTTGAGAACCAAGGTATCAATCCAGTAGGAGGCTACAAGCGAGTCCCTCGCACCTACACAAACAAATAAATCATCGCAACCAATGCAATAAGGGGTTGTCAATCCCTACACGATCACTTACGAGAGTGAGACCTGATAGATATGATTGGATAATATTTTTGGTATTTTTATGATAAAGATGCAAAGTAAATTAAAGCAAAGTAAAAAGCAACGGAAATAACTAAGTGTTGGAAGATTAATATGATGAAGATAGACCCGGGGGCCATAGGTTTGATTAGTGGCTTCTCTCGAGAGCATAAGTATTTTACGATGGGTGAACAAATTACTGTTGAGCAATTGACAGAATTGAGCATAGTTATGAGAATATCTAGGTATGATCATGTATATTGCCATCACGTCCGAGACAAGTAGACCGACTCCTGCCTGCATCTACTACTATTACTCCACACATCGACCGCTATCTAGCATGCATCTAGAGTATTAAGTTCATAAGAACAGAGTAACGCCTTAAGCAAGATGACATGATGTAGAGGGATAAATTCATGCAATATGATAAAAAAACCATCTTGTTATCCTCGATGGCAACAATAGAATACGTGCCTTGCTGCCCCTACTGTCACTGGGAAAGGACACCGCAAGATTGAACCCAAAGCTAAGCACTTCTCCCATTGCAAGAAAGATCAACCTAGTAGGCCAAACCAAACTGATAATTCGAAGAGACTTGCAAAGATAACCAATCATACATAAAAGAATTCAGAAGATTCAAATATTGTTCATAGATAAACTCGATCATAAACCCACAATTCATCGGTCTCAACAAACACACCGCAAAAGAAGATTACATCGAATAGATCTCCACGAGAGAGGGGGAGAACATTGTATTGAGATCCAAAAAGAGAGAGGAAGCCATCTAGCTAATAACTATGGACCCGAAGGTCTGAGGTAAACTACTCACACTTCATCGGAGAGGCTATGGTGTTGATGTAGAAGCCCTCCGTGATCGATTCCGCCTCCGGCGGAGCTCCGGAACAGGCCCCAAGATGGGATCTCATGGGTACAGAAGGTTGCGGCGGTGGAATTAGGTTTTTGGCTTCGTATCTGATCGTTTGGGGGTAGGTAGGTATATATAGAAGAGGAAGGAGTACGTCTCTGGAGCAACGTGGGGCCCACGAGGGTGGAGGCGCGCCGGGGGGGTAGGCGTGCCCCCCTACCTCGTGGCTTCCTGGAAGCTTCCTTGACGTAGGGTCCAAGTCTCCTGGATCATGTTCGTTCCGAAAATCACGTTTCCGAAGGTTTCATTCCGTTTGAACTCCGTTTGATATTCTTTTTCTGCGAAACTCTGAAATAGACAAAAAATAGCAATTCTGGGTTGGGCCTCCGGTTAATAGGTTAGTCCCAAAAATAATATAAAAGTGAATAATAAAGCCCAATAATGTCCAAAATAGAAGATAATAGAGCATGGAGCAATCAAAAATTATAGATACGTTGGGGACGTATCAAGCATCCCCAAGCTTAATTCCTGCTCGTCCTCGAGTAGGTAAATGATAAAAACAGAAGTTTTGATGTGGAATGCTACTTGGCTTAATTTCAATGTAATTCTTCTTAATTGTGGTATGAATATTCAGATCCGAAAGATTCAAGATAAAAGTTCATATTGACATAAAAATAATAATACTTCAAGCATACTAACTAAGCAATTATGTCCTCTCAAAATAACATGTCCAAAGAAAGTTCATCCCTACAAAATCATATAGTTTAGTCATGCTCCATCTTCGTCACACAAGAATGCTCTCATCATGCACAACCCCGATGACAAGCCAAGAAATTGTTTCATACTTTAGTAATCTCAAACTTTTTCAACCTTCACGCAATACTTGAGCGTGAGCCATGGATATAGCACTACGGGTGGAATAGAATATGATGATGGGGGTTATGTGGAGAAGACAAAGTTTCATGGCAATATAACTCGGAATGGCTATGGAAATGCCATAATAGGTAGGTATGGTGGCTGTTTTGAGGAAGATATAAGCAGGTTTATGTGTGAAAGAGCGTATCATATCACGGGGTTTGGATGCACCAGCGAAGTTTGCACCAACTCTCAATGTGAGAAAGGGCAATGCACGGTACCGAAGAGGCTAGCAATGATGGAAAGGTGAGAGTGCGTATAATCCATGGACTCAACATTAGTCATAAAGAACTCACATACTTATTGCAAAAATCTACAAGTCATCAAAAACCAAGCACTACGCGCATGCTCCTAGGGGGGATAGATTGGTAGGAAAAGACCATCGCTCGTCCCCGACCGCCACTCATAAGGAGGACAATCAAAGAACACCTCATGTTTCAAATTAGTTACATAACGTTTACCATACGTGCATGCTACGGGACTTGCAAACTTCAACACAAGTATTTCTCAAATTCACAACTACTCAACTAGCACGACTTCGATATCACTACCTTCATGTCTCAAAACAATCATCAAGCATCAAACTTCTCTTAGTATTCAAAGCACTCATAAGAAAGTTTTTACTAATCTTGAATACCTAGCATATAAGGATTATTTAAGCAAATTACCATGCTATTTAAGACTCTCAAAATGATCTAAGTGAAGCATGAGAGATCAATAGTTTCTATAAAACAAATGCACTACCGTGCTCTAAAAGATATAAGTGAAGTACTAGAGCAAAAACTATATAACTCAAAAGATATAAGTGAAGCACATAGAGTATTTTAAAAATTTCCGAATCATGTGTGTCTCTCTCAAAAGGTGTGTACAGCAAGGATGATTGTGGTAAACTATAAGCAAAGACTCAAATCATACAAGACGCTCCAAGCAAAACACATATCATGTGGTGAATAAAAATATAGCTCCAAGTAAAGTTACGGATGGAAGTAGACGAAAGAGGGGATGCCTTTAGGGGCATCCCCAAGCTTTGGCTTTTTGGTGTCCTTAGATTATCTTGGGGGTGCCATGGGCATCCCCAAGCTTAGGCTCTTGCCACTCCTTGTTCCATAATCCATCAAATCTTTCACCCAAAACTTCAAAACATCACAACACAAAACTCAGCAGAAAATCTCGTGAGCTCCGTTAGCGAAAGAAAACAAAAGACCACTTCAAGGTACTGTAATGAACTCATTATTTATTTATATTGGTGTTAAACATACTGTATTCCAACTTCTCTATGGTTTATAAACTCTTTTACTAGCCATAGATTCATCAAAATAAGCAAACAACACACGAAAAACAGAATCTGTCGAAAACAGAACAGTCTGTAGTAATCTGTAACTAACGCAAACTTCTGGAACTCCAAAACATCAGCCAAAATAGGAAGACCTAGACAATTTGTTTATTGATCCGCATCAATTGGAATCAATATTTTATCACGTTCTGGTGATTTTTAACAATTGTTTCCGTGAACAGAAAGTTTCTGGAATTTTCTGCAAGATCAAATAACTATCATCCAAGAAGATCCTATAGGTTTAACTTGGCACAAACACTAATTAAAACATAAAAAAACATCTAACCAGAGGCTAGATCAAATATTTATTCCTAAACAGAAGAAAAAAGCAAAAAACTAAAAATAAAATTGGGTTGCCTCCCAACAAGCGCTATCGTTTAACGCCCCTAGCTAGGCATAAAAGCAAGGATAGATCTAGGTATTGCCATCTTTGGTGGGCAATCCATAAGTGGCTCTCATGATAGATTCATATGGTAGTTTTATTTTCTTCCTAGGGAAGTGTTCCATGCCTTTCTTTAATGGAAATTGGAATCTAATATTCCCTTCCTTCATATCAATAATTGCACCAATCGTTCTAAGGAAAGGTCTACCAAGTATAATAGGACATGAAGGATTGCAATCTATATCAAGAACGATAAAATCTACGGGCACATAGTTCCTATTGGCAACAATAAGAACATCATTAATTCTTCCCATAGGTTTCTTAATAGTGGAATCCGCAAGGTGCAAGTTTAAAGAGCAATTATCAAAATCACGGAAACCTAGCAAATCGCACAAAGTTTTTGGAATCGTGGAAACACTAGCACCCAAATCACACAAAGCATAGCATTCGTGATCTTTAATTTTAATTTTAATAATAGGTTCCCACTCATCATAAAGTTTTCTAGGGATAGAAACTTCCAACTCAAGCTTTTCTTCACAAGATTGCATCAAACAATCAACAATATGTTTGGTAAAAGCTTTATTTTGACTATAAGCATGAGGAGAATTTAGCACGGATTGCAACAAGGAAATACAATCTATCAAAGAGCAATTATCATAATTAAATTCCTTGAAATCCAAACTAGTGGGTTTATTAATATCTAGGGTTTTGTTTTCTTCAATCCCACTTTTATCAATTTTAGCATCAAGATCTAAAAACTCCGAATTTTTGGAACGCCTTCTAGGTAAAGGTGGATCATATTAAGTCCCATCATTATCAAGATTCATATTGCAAAACAAGGATTTAATAGGGGACACATCAATAACTTTTAGATCTTCATCTTTATTCTCATAGAAATTTGAAGAACACGCTTTCATAAAAGCAATCTTTCTTAGCACGCATCCTAGCGGTTCTTTCTTTGCACTCATCAATGGAAATTCTCATGGCTTTGAGAGACTCATTCATATCATGCTTAGGAGGAATAGATCTCAGTTTTAAAGAATCAACATCAAGAGAAATTCTATCAAAGTTCCTAGCCAATTCATCAACTTTAAGCAATTTCTCTTCAAGCAAAGCATTGAAATTCTTTTGCTAATTCATAAACTCTTTAACACTAGTCTAAAATTCAGAGGGCATCTTATTAAAATTTCCATAAGAATTGTTGTAGGAATTACCATAATTATTAGAGGAATTGCTAGGATAAGGCCTAGGATTAAAGTTTCCTCTATACGCGTTGTTACCAAAATTATTCCTACCAACAAAATTCACATCCATAGATTCATTATTATTATCAATCAAAGTAGACAAAGACATATCATTAGGATCAGAAGAAACACTCTTAGTAGCAAATAATTTCATAAGTTCATCCATCTGTCCACTCAAAACATTAATTTCTTCTATCGCATGCACTTTTTTATTAGTAGATCTTTCAGTGTGCCATTGAGAATAATTAACCATAATATTATCTAGGAGTTTAGTAGCTTCTCCTAAAGTGATTTCCATAAAAGTGCCTCCCGCGGCCGAATCTAAAAGATTTCTAGAAGCAAAATTCAATCCGGCATAAAAAATTTGTATAATCATCCACAAATTCAAACCATGAGTAGGGCAATTACGTATCATTAATTTCATCATCTCCCAAGCTTGTGCAACATGTTCATGATCAAGTTGCTTAAAATTCATGATATCGTTTCTAAGAGAGATGATCTTAGCGGGAGGAAAATACTTAGAGATAAAAGCATCTTTGCACTTATTCCAAGAATCAATACTATTTTTAGGCAAAGACAAAAACCAAGCTTTAGCACGATCTCTAAGCGAAAAAGGAAATAGCTTCAATTTAACAAGATCATTATCAACATCTTTCTTATTTTGCATATCACACAAATCAACGAAGCTATTTAGATGAGTAGCGGCATCTTCACTAGGAAGGCCGGCGAATTGATCTTTCATGACAAGATTCAACAACGCAGCATTGATTTCACAAGATTCAGTATCGATAAGAGGAGCAATCGGAGTGCTAAGGAAATCATTATTGTTGGTATTGGTAAAGTCACACAATTTGGTATTATCTTGAGCCATCGTGACAAACAAGCAATCCAACACACGAGCAAACAAAAAGCAAGCGAAAAGAGGCGAACAAAAAAGAGAGGGCGAATAAAACGGCAAGGGTGAAGTGGGGGAGAGGAAATCGAGAGGCAAATGGCAAATAATGTAATGCGGGAGATAAGGGTTTGTGATGGGTACTTGGTATGTTGACTTTTGCGTGGACCTCCCCGGCAACGGCGCCAGAAATCCTTCTTGCTACCTCTTGAGCACTGCGTTGGTTTTCCCTTGAAGAGGAAAGGGTGATGCAGCAAAGTAGCGTAAGTATTTCCCTCAGTTTTTGAGAACCAAGGTATCAATCCAGTAGGAGGCTACGCGCGAGTCCCTCGCACCTACACAAACAAATAAATCCTCGCAACCAACACGATAAGGGGTTGTCAATCCCTACACGGTCACTTACGAGAGTGAGATCTGATAGATATGATAGGATAATATTTTTGGTATTTTTATGATAAAGATGCAAAGTAAAATAAAAGCAAAGTAAAAAGCAACGGAAATAGCTAAGTGTTGGAAGATTAGTATGATGAAGATAGACCCGAGGGCCATAGGTTTCACTAGTGGCTTCTCTCGAGAGCATAAGTATTTTACGGTGGGTGAACAAATTATTGTTGAACAATTGACAGAATTGAGCATAGTTATGAGAATATCTAGGTATGATTATGTATATAGGCATCACGTCCGAGACAAGTAGACCGACTCCTGCCTGCATCTACTACTATTACTCCACACATCGACCGCTATCCAGCATGTATCTGGAGTATTAAGTTCATAAGAACAGAGTAACGCCTTAAGCAAGATGACATGATGTAGACGGATAAATTCATACAATATGATAAAAAAAAACCCATCTTGTTATCCTCGATGGCAAAAATACAATACGTGCCTTGCAGCCCCTACTGTCACTGGGAAAGGACACCGCAAGATTGAACCCAAAGCTAAGCACTTCTCCCATTGCAAGAAAGATCAATCTAGTAGGCCAAACCAAACTGATAATTCAAAGAGACTTGCAAAGATAACCAATCATACATAAAAGAATTCAGAAGATTCAAATATTGTTCATAGATAAACTTGATCATAAACCCACAATTCATCGGTCTCAACAAACACACCGCAAAAGAAGATTACATCGAATAGATCTCCACGAGAGAGGGGGAGAACATTGCATTGAGATCCAAAAAGAGAGAGGAAGCCATCTAGCTAATAACTATGGACCCGAAGGTCTGAGGTAAACTACTCACACTTCATCGGAGAGGCTATGGTGTTGATGTAGAAGCCCTCCGTGATCGATGCCCCCTCCGGCGGAGCTCCGAAACAGGCTGGAATCAGGTTGTTGGCTCCGTATCTGATCGTTTGGGGGTACGTAGGTATATATAGGAGGAAGGAGTACGTCGGTGGAGCAATGTGGGGCCCACGAGGTTGGAGGGCACGCCTGGGGGGGTAGGCGCGCCCCCTACCTCGTGGCTTCCTGGAAGCTTCCTTGACGTAGGGTCCAAGTCTCCTGGATCATGTTCATTCCGAAAATCACGTTCCCGAAGGTTTCATTCCGTTTGGACTCCGTTTGATATTCTTTTTCTGCGAAACTCTGAAATAGGCAAAAAAACAGCCATTCTGGGTTGGGCCTCCGGTTAATAGGTTAGTCCCAAAAATAATATAAAAGTGAATAATAAAGCCCAATAATGTCCAAAACAGAAGATAATATAGCATGGAGCAATCAAAAATTATAGATACGTTGGGGACGTATCAATTGCCCTCCCCAAGATGGGAGAGTTGTTGGTGATGATGATGACGATGATTTCCCCCTCCGGCAGGGAAGTTCCCCCGGCGGAATCGCCCCGCCGGAGGGCAAAAGTGCTCCTGCCCAAGTTTCGCCTCGAGACGGGGGCGCTCCGTCCCAAAACCTTCTCCTTATTTTTTTCTAGGTAAAAATGACTTATATACCAGAAGATGGGCACCGGAGGTGGGCCGAGGTGGGCACAACCCACCAGGGCGTGCCCGGGCTCCCTGGAACGCCCAGGTGGGTTGTGCCCACCTGGTGGGGCCCCTCTGGTAGTTATTTGCTCCAAGATTTCTTATATATTCCATAAAAAATCTCCGTGAAGTTTCAGCTCATTTGGAGTTGTGCAAAATAGGTAGCCTGACGTAGCTTTTTCAGGTCCAGATTTCTAGCTACCGGAATTTTCCCTCTTGGTGTGTACCTTGCAAATTATGAGAGAACAGGCATTAGAATTACTCCAAAAAGCATTATTATGGATAAAACATAATACATAATAGTAAGAAAACATGATGCAAAATGGACGTATCAACTCCCCCAAGCTTAGACCTCGCTTGTCCTCAGTCAAAAAATGCAGCAATTGCTAACATAATCCTAACAGATTTTAGCATCGCTACGGTTGAGAAAGTCTCATCATAGTTAAACCCTTGAATTTGCCGAAAAACTTTTGCACCAAGTCGAGTTTATAGAAAGTGACATTACTATTAGCGTATGTTTTCTTCTTGAAGATCCATTTGTTCTCAACAGACTTTCGGTCATCGGATAAGTCCACCAAAGTCCATACTTGATTTTCATACATGGATTCTCTTTTGGATTTAATGGCCTCTAGCCATATTTTTTAGTCCAGACTCATTACCACTTCCTCATAGTTCATAGGTTCATCATTGTCTAACAACATGACGTTCATGATAGGATCACCGTACCATTTAGGAGTAGTACGTGTCTTGGTCGACCTACGAAGTTTAGTAGTAGCCTCGTTCGAAGTTAAATGATCATCATCATTAGCTTTCTCTCTAGCTGGTGTAGGCACCACAGGAACATTTTTCTGTGATGTGCTACTCTCCAATTCGAGAGAGGGTTCGATAACCTCGTTAAGCTCTACCTTCATCCCACTCACTTCTTTTGAGAGAAACTCCCTCTCTAGAAAGGATCCAATGTTGGCAACAAATATCTCGCCCTCGGATCTATGATAGAAAGTATACCCAATTGTCTCTTTAGGGTATCCTATGAAGACCCATTTTTTGGTTTGGGTTGGAGCTTATCAGGTTGTAGCCTACTGACACAAGCGTTGCATCCCCAAACTTTAGGAAATGATAGCTTAGGTTTCTTGCCAAACCATAATTCGTACGGTGTTGTTTCGACGGATTTCGACAGTGCCCAATTTAAAGTGAATGTAGTTGTCTTTCATGCATAACCCCAAAACGATAGCGGCAAATCGGTAAGAGACATCATAGAATGCACCATATCTAATAAAGTACGATTACGATGTTCGGACACACGATTACGCTGTGGTGTTCCAGGTGGCGTGAGTTGTGAAACCATTATACATTGTCTTAAATGCATACCAAAATCGTAACCCAGATATTCACCTCCATGGTCAGATCATAGAAATTTTATCTTCTTATTACGATGATTTTCTACTTCACTCTGGAACTCCTTGAATTTTTCAAATCTCTTAGACTTGTGTTTCATTAAGTAAATATACCCATATCTACTTAAATCAGCTTTGAACATCAGGAAGTAACAATATCCACCGCATGCTTCAACATTCATTGGACTGCATACATCGGTATGTATTATTTCCAACAAGTCACTTGTCCGATCCATTATAATGGGAAAAGTGGTTCTAGTCATCTTGCCCATGTGGCATGGTTCACATGTTTCAAATGATTAAAAGTCAAGTGATTCCAGAAGTCCATCAGTATGGAGTTTCTTCATGCACTTTACACCAATATGACCTAAGTGGCAGTGCCACAAGTACGTGGTACTATCATTATTCACTTTGTACCTTTTGTTATTAATATTATTACATGTGTATCACTACTATCAAGATTCAATAAGAATAAACCATTCACATTGGGTGCATGACCATAAAAGGTGTTACTCATATAAATAGAACAACCATTATTCTTGGATTTAAATGAATAACCATCTCGCAATAAACAAGATCCAGATATAATGTTCATGCTTAACACAGACACCAAATAACAATTATTTAGATTTAAAACTAACCCTGAACGTAGACCTTGGAGCCATTTCCAACGCGCATCATCACCTCGTCCTTTGCTAGTCTTCGTTTATTCTGTAGCTCATGTTTCGAGTTACAAATATTAGCAACTGAACTAGTATCAAATACCCAGGTGCTACTACGAGCACCAGTAAGGTACACATCAATAACATGTATATCAAATATACCTTTGTTGACGTTGCCAGCCTTCTTATCTACTAAGTACTTGGGGCAGTTACACTTCTAGTGGCCATTCCCCTTGCAGTAGAAACACTCAGTGTTAGGTTTAGGTCCAGCTTTGGGCTTCTTCGGGGGAGCAGCAACTCGCTTGCCACTCTTCTTGATGTTCCCCTTCTTTCCCTTAGTCTTTTTTAAACTGGTGGTCTTATTGACCATTAACACTTGATGTGCTTTATTGATTTCCACTTCCACAGTTTTAGGCATCGTGAAAAGCTCAAGGAGTGACTTCTCCATCCCTTGCATGTTATAGTTCATCACAAAACCCTTGTAGCTTGGTGGCAGTGAATGGAGAACCCCTGCCAATCACTAGTTCATGAGGAATGTTAATTCGCAGCTGATTTAGGTGATCGGCGTACCCAGACATCTTGAGTACATGCTCGCTAACGGTGATGTTCACTTCCATCTTACAGATAAAGAATCTGTCTAAGGCATCATACCTCTCCACACGGGTGTGAGTCTGAAATACCAATTTCAGTTATTCAATCAACACATATGCCCCGTGGAGCTCAAAATTTTTTTGGAACCTTGATTCCAAACCGTACAGAATGGCGCACTGAACTATCGAGTGGTCATCAACATGTGTTTGCCAGACATTCATAATATCTGCAGGCGTCCCAGGAAGGGGTGGTGCATCGAGAGGTGCATCAAGGACATAAGCCTTCTGTGTAGTAGTGAGGATAATCCTCAAATTATGGAACCAGTCCGTAAAGTTGCTTCCATCATCTTTCAGTTTTTCTTTCTCTAGGAACGCATTGAAATTGAGTGGAGCAATAGCACGAACCATTGATCTACAACATATTTGCAAAAACATTCAGACTATGCTCATGATAATTACTTCAAATTAATAAAATTACTAATGAAGTAGTTTCAATGGTGAACATCAACATGTTGATCATATCATCCATATGACTCATGTTTAACCTTTTGGTTCGATGTGTTCCAAGACCATGTCTGTACTTGCTAGGATCATCAAGCTAACCAAAGTATTTCCACAGGTGTAAAACTGGCTTACACCCGTTGTATGTGAACATAGAGTTTACCACACCCGATCATCACTAGGTGCTTCAAAACGACGATCTTTTGCAATGGTGCATACTAAGGGAGAACACTTTTATCTTGATATTAAGTGTGAGGGATCATCTTATAATGCTACCATCGCAATCTAAGCAAAATAAGATGCATAAAAGGACAAACATCATATGCATGTATAATGTGACATGATATAGCCTTTTCTTCTTGTGCCTTTGATCACGATCTCCAAAGCATCGACATGATCTTTATCACCACCGGCATGGCACCTAGGTCCTCGGTGCCGTCATATAGTTGTCTCAACGAACTATTGCTTCTACAACTATTGCTAACTCATAGCGATAAAGTAAAGCAATAATTTAAACATTGACATATAGGTCATACAATAATATTGAGACAACCATATGGCTCCTGCCGGTTGCCGTACTCATCGACACGCAAGTCATGAAAGATTACAAAACATGATCATCTCATACATCACATATATCACATCATATCTAGGCCATACCACATCACATGCGCTGCAAAAACAAGTTTGACGTCCTCTACTTTGTTCTTGCAAATTTTTACGTGGCTTTCCAAGGGCAATGTATAAGAACCTTTCTTACCTATGCAAAGCCACAATGGTGGTACACAAGTTGCATTTTAACCTTTTTAGGACCGCCGTTGTTAAATCAAATTTTAACTATAATGGGAGAGACAAACACCCGCCAGCCGCTTTATGCAGTACAAGTTACATGTCAAGCGTGGAACCAGTCTCTTGTGCATGGACAAGTAAAGTTGGTCCAGGCTACTTTATCCCACTATCCTGCCAAATCCAAAAAACAAGGGAGGGTAGCAACATGAACATCAACGCCCACAACAAAATTGTGTTCTACTCGCGGATAGCATCTACGCATAAACCTGGCTTGTTGATGGGATTCACTGCATGGAAAACAAAAAAATCCTACGAGGGAACGAATAAACCCAAGATCCAATCTAATAGATGCTAGCAATAAGTGGGAACAGGTCTACATACCCTTGAAGAAACACTCACGTTTAACGATCTAACGATCATGGGTGATGTAGTCGTACTTTCGTTAGATCAATCCGACGCAGCACTTGCTACCTCTTCAGCACTGCGTTGGTTTTCCCTTGAAGAGGAAAGGGTGATGCAGTAAAGTAGCATAAGTATTTCCCTCAGTTTTTGAGAACCAAGGTATCAATCCAGTAGGAGGCCACGCACGAGTCCCTCGCACCTACACAAACAAATAAATCCTCGCAACCAATGCAATAAAGGGGTTGTCAATCCCTTCACGGTCACTTACGAGAGTGAGATCTGGTAGATATGATAAGATAATATTTTTGGTATTTTTATGATAAAGATGCAAAGTAAAATAAAAGGCAATAAAAATAACTAAGTGTTGGAAGATTAATATAATGGAAAGTAGACCCGGGGGCCATAGGTTTCACTAGTGGCTTCTCTCGAGAGCATAAGTATTACGGTGGGTGAACAAATTACTGTTGAGCAATTGATAGAATTGAGCATAGTTATGAGAATATCTAGGTATGATCATGTATATAGGCATCACTTCCGAGACAAGTAGACCGACTCCTGCCTGCATCTACTACTATTACTCCACACATCGACCGCTATCCAGCATGCATCTAGAGTATTAAGTTCATAAGAACAGAGTAACGCTTTAAGCAAGATGACACGATGTAGAGGGATAAACTCATGCAATATGATATAAACCCCATCTTGTTATCCTTTTTGGCAACAATACAATACGTGCCTTGCTGCCCCTACTGTCACTGGGAAAGGACACCGCAAGATTGAACCCAAAGCTAAGCACTTCTCCCATTACAAGAAAGATCAATCTAGTAGGCCAAACCAAACTGATAATTCGAACAGACTTGCAAAGATAACCAATCATACATAAAAGAATTCAGAGAAGATTCAAATATTGTTCATAGATAAACTTGATCATAAACCCACAATTCATCGGTCTCAACAAACACACCGCAAAAGAAGATTACATCGAATAGATCTCCACAAGAGAGGGGGGAGAACATTGTATTGAGATCCAAAAAGAGAGAAGAAGACATCTAGCTAAAACTATGGACCCGAAGGTCTGAGGTAAACTACTCACACATCATCGTAGAGGCTATGGTGTTGATGTAGAAGCCCTCTGTGATCGATGCCCCCTCTGGCGGAGCTCCGGAAAAGGCCCAAAGATGGGATCTCACAGGTACAGAAGGTTGCGGTGGTGGAATTAGGTTTTTGGCTCCGTATCTGGTAGTTTGGGGGTACGTGGGTATATATAGGAGGAGGAAGTACGTCGGTGGAGCAACATGGGGCCCATGAGGGTGGAGAGCGCGCCCCCCTACCTCGTGCCTTCCTTGTTGATGTCTTGACGTAGGGTCCAAGTCCTCTAGATCACGTTCGTTCCGAAAATCACGTTCCCGAAGGTTTCATTCCGTTTGGACTCCGTTTGATATTCTTTTTCTGCGAAACTCTAAAATAGGCAAAAAACAGCAATTCTGGGCTGGGCCTCCGGTTAATAGGTTAGTCCCAAAAATAATATAAAAGTGTATAATGAAGCCCAATAATGTCCAAAACAGAATATAATATAGCATGGAACAATCAAAAATTATAGATACGTTGGAGACGTATCAAGCATCCCCAAGCTTAATTCCTGCTCGCCCTCGAGTAGGTAAATGATAAAAACAGAATTTTTGATGTGGAATGCTACTTAGCATAATTTCAATGTAATTCTTCTTATTGTGGCACGAATGTTCAGTTTTAATATGATTCAGGATAAGAGTTTAATGTTGACATAAAAACAATAATACTTCAAGCATGCTAACCAAGTAATTATGTCTTATCAAAATAACATAGCCAAAGCAAGTTATCCCTACAAAATCATATAGTCTGGCTATGCTCCATCTTCCCCACACAAAATATTCATATCATGTACAACCCCGGTTTTAGCCGAGCAATTGGTTCACACTTTTTAACACGCTTCAGCCTTTTCAATTCTTACGCAATACATGAGCGCAAGCCATGGATATAGCACTATGGTGGAATAAGGTATAATGGTAGGGGTTATGTGGGAAGACAAAAAGGGAGAAAGTCTCACATCAACGAGGCTAATCAACGGGCTACGAAGATGCCCATCAATTGATGTTAATGCAAGGAGTAGGGATTGCCATGCAACGGATGCACTAGAGCTGTAAGTGTATGAAATCTCAAAAAGAAACTAAGTGGGTGTGCATCCAACTTGCTTGCTCACAAAGACTTCGGGCATTTGAGGAAGCCCATCATTGGAATATACAAGCCAAGTTCTATAATGAAATTTCCCACTACTATATGAAAGTGACAAAATAAGAGACTCTCTATTATGAAGATCATGGTGCTACTTTGAAGCACAAGTGTGGTAAAAGGATAGTAACATTGTCCCTTCTCTCTTTTTCTCTCATTTTTTTTATTTGGGCCCTTTTTATGGCCTCTTTTTTTTAGTCCGGAGTCTCATCCCGACTTGTGGGGGAATCATAGTTTCCATCATCCTTTCCTCACTTGGGACAATGCTCTAATAATGATGATCATCACACTTTTATTTACTTACAACGCATGAATTACAACTCAATACTTAGAACAAAATATGACTCTATGTGGATGCCTCCGGCGGTGTACCGGGATATGCAATGAATCAAGAGCGACATGTATGAAAGAATTATGAATGGTGGCTTTGCCACAAATACAATGTCAACTACATGATCATGCAAAGCAATATGACAATGATGGAACGTGTCATGATAAACGAAACGATGGAAAGTTGCATGGCAATATATCTCGGAATGGCTATGGAAATGCCATAATAGGTAGGTATGGTGGCTGTTTTGGGGAAGATATAAGGAGGTTTATGTGTGATAGAGTGTATCATATCACGGGGTTTGGATGCACCAGCGAAGTTTGCACCAACTCGCAAGGTGAGAAAGGGCAATGCAAGGTACCGAAGAGGCTAGAAAATTGCGGAAAGGTAAGTGTGATCCATGGACTCACATTAGTCATAAAGAACTCATATACTTATTGCAAAAAATTATTAGCCCTCGAAGCAAAGTACTACTACGCATGCTCCTAGGGGAAGGGTTGGTAGGAGTTAACCATCGCGCGATCCCAACCGCCACACAAAGGATGACAATCAATAAATACCTCATGCTCCGACTTTGTTACATAACGGTTCACCATACGTGCATGCTACGGGAATCACAAACTCCAAGACAAGTATGTTTCAATTCCACAATTACTCAACTAGCACAACTATGATATTACCACCTTTATATCTCAAAACAATTATCTAGTATCAAATTTCTCATGATATTTAGTTAAAGCAAATTGCCATGCTATTTTATAGGACTCTCAAAAAGATATAAGTGAAGCATGAGAGAACAATAGTTTCTATAAAACAAATCTACCGCCGTGCTCTAAAAGATATAAGTGAAGTACTAGAGCAAAACTATATAACTCAAAAGATATAAATGAAGCACATAGAGTATTCTAACAATTTCCGAATCATGTGTGTCTCTCTTAAAAGGTGTGTACAGAAAGGATGATTGTGGTAAACTAAAAACAAAGACTCAAATAATACAAGACCCTCCAAGCAAAACACATATCATGTGGTGAATAAAAATATAGCTCCAAGTAAAGTTACCGATGGAAGTAGACGAAAGAGGGGATGCCTTCCGGGGCATCCCCAAGCTTTGGCTTTTAGGTGTCCTTAGATTATCTTGGGGTGCCATGGGAATCCCCAAGCTTAGGCTCTTGCCACTCCTTGTTCCATAATCCAACAAATCTTTTACCCAAAACTTGAAAACTTCACAACACAAAACTTGACAGAAAATCTCGGGAGCTCCGTTAGCGAAAGAAAACAAAACACCGCTTCAAGGTACTGTAATGAACTCATTATTTATTTATATTGGTGTTAAACCTACTGTATTCCAACTTCTCTATGGTTTATAAACTATTTTACTAGCCATAGATTCATCAAAATAAGCAAACAACACAAGAAAAACAGAATCTGTCAAAAACAGAACAGTTTATAGTAATCTGTAACTAACGCAAACTTCTGGAGCTTCAAAAATTCAGCCAAAATAGGACGACCTAGATAATTTGTTTATTTATCAGAAGCAATTGGAATCAATATTTTATCACGTTCTGGTGATTTGTAACAATTATTTTCGTGAACAGAATGTTTCGGGAATTTTCAGCAAGATCAAATAACTATCATCCAAGAAGATCCTATAGGTTTAACTTGGCACAAAGACTAAATAAAACATAAAAACACATCTAACCAGAGACTAGATCACACATTTATTCCTAAACATAAGCAAAAAGCAAAAAAATTAAAAATTAAAAATAAAATTGGGTTGCCTCCCGACAAGCGCTATCGTTTAACGCCCCTAGTTAGGCATTGGTAATTTTGATGATGCTCACATAAAAGACAAGAATTGAAGCGCAAAGAGAGCATCATGAAACGCGTGACAAACACATATAAGTCTAACATACTTCCTATGCATAGGCATCTTATAGGCAAACAAATTATCAAGACAAGCAAAAACTAGCATATGCAAGGAAACGGAAAGAAACAATAGAAATCTCAACATAACGAGAGGTAATTTAGTAACATGAAAATTTCTACAACCATATTTTCCTCTCTCATAATAATTACATGTAGGATCATAAGCAAATTCAACAATATAGCTATCTCACAAAATATTTTCAACATGATCCACATGCATGCAAAGTTGACACTCTTCCAAAATAGTGGGATTACCATTAACTAAAGTCATGACCTCTCCAAACCCACTTTTATCAAAAATTTCATAAGATTGAATATTCTCCAAATATGTGGGATCTAAAGTTGACCCTCTTCCAAACCCACTTTCAATATTATTGCAAACACTATTATCAATCTCATATTCATCATGGGGTTTAAATAAATTTTCAAGATCATAAGAAGAATCACCCCAATCATGATCATTGCAACAAGTAGTAGACATAGCAAAACTAGCATCCCCAAGCTTAGGGTTTTGCATATTATTAGCACAATTGACATCAAGATAATTTATAACAACATCATTGCAATCATGCTTTTCATCGAAGGAACTACCAAGTATGGGTGCAATGGCAACGATCTCATGTTTAACATATGGAACTATAGCAAATTCATCTTTATATATATTGGCATCATGGCCACAAGAATAGCAAGCATCATGTTCATCAAGGGATATTTCAATCAAATCATCGGAATCATCATTATCTATAGATTCATGCATATCATTATTTTCTTGCAACCTCTTGAGCACTGCGTTGGTTTTCCCTTGAAGAGGAAAGGGTGATGCAGTAAAGTAGCGCAAGTATTTCCTTCAGTTTTTGAGAACCAAGGTCTCAATCCAGTAGGAGGCCATGCACGAGTCCCTCGCACCTACACAAACAAATAAATACTCGCAACCAACGCAATAAAGGGGTTGTCAATCCCTTCACGGTCACTTACGAGAGTGAGATCTGGTAGATATGATAAGATAATATTTTTGGTATTTTTATGATAAAGATGCAAAGTAAAATAAAAGGCAATAAAAATAACTAAGTGTTGGAAGATTAATATGATGGAAAATAGACCCGGGGGCCATAGGTTTCACTAGTGGCTTCTCTCGAGAGCATAAGTATTACGGTGGGTGAACAAATTACTGTTGAGCAATTGACAGAATTGAGCATAGTTATGAGAATATCTAGGTATGATCATGTATATAGGCATCACGTCCGAGACAAGTAGACCGACTCCTGCCTGCATCTACTACTATTACTCCACACATCGACCCCTATCCAGCATGCATCTAGAGTATTAAGTTCATAAGAACAGAGTAACGCTTTAAGCAAGATGACATGATGTAGAGGGATAAACTCATGCAATATGATATAAACCCCATCTTGTTATCCTCGATGGCAACAATACAATACGTGCCTTGCTGCCCCTACTGTCACTGGGAAATGACACCACAAGATTGAACCCAAAGCTAAGCACTTCTCCCATTGCAAGAAAGATCAATCTAGTAGGCCAAACCAAACTGATAATTCGAAGAGACTTCCAAAGATAACCAATCATACATAAAAGAATTCAGAGAAGATTCAAATATTGTTCATAGATTAACTTGATCATAAACCCATAATTCAGCGGTCTCAACAAACACACCGTAAAAGAAGATTACATCGAATAGATCTCCACAAGAGACGGGGAGAACATTGTATTGAGATCCAAAAACAGAGAACAAGCCATCTAGCTAATAACTATGGACCCGAAGGTCTGAGGTAAACTACTCACACATCATCGGAGAGGCTATGGTGTTGATGTAGAAGCCCTCCGTGATCGATGCCCCCTCCGGTGGAGCTCCGGAAAAGGCCCCAAGATGGGATCTCACGGGTACAGAAGGTTGCGGCGGTGGAATTAGGTTTTTGGCTCCGTATCTGGTAAGTACGTCGGTGGAGCAACGTGGGGCCCATGAGGGTGGAGGGCGCGCCCAGGGGGGTAGGCGCGCCCCCCTACCTTGTGCCTTCCTTGTTGATGTCTTGACGTAGGGTCCAAGTCCTCTAGATCACGTTCGTTCTGAAAATCACGTTCCTGAAGGTTTCATTCCGTTTGGACTCCGTTTGATATTCTTTTTCTGCGAAACTCAATTCTGGGCTGGGCCTCCGGTTAATAGGTTAGCCCCAAAAACAATATAAAAGTGTATAATAAATCCCAATAATGTCTAAAACAGAATATAATATAGCATGGAACAATCAAAAATTATAGATACATTGGAGACGTATCAGCACTGCACAAACAATGCCTCTGAATTGCACACACGTACAACTTGATGTCATCTCCTCCTTCTTGATCCAACAAGCGACGGGGAGAGGTGGATGAGATCAATCTTGGTAGCATGATGGTGTGGTGGCCGAAATATGGTGGAAATCCAACAGAGCTTAACTAAGAACTGCACGGATGAGGGACGTATGGAACGAGAGGGAGGTGGCCAGCAACCGGGGTGTGAGGTCCTGCGGCCAGCCCCTCTCACCTCTATTTATAGGTGTGGGGAAGGAGGGTTGGCCCCTCCTCCAAGCCTCTAGGAGCTGTGCACCACAAGGGGAGAAGGAAATCTCCTCCTTCCTTCACCACCGATCGTGATCCCTCCTTTTTAGGAGTCTTGATCTTATCCCTTCAGGATTTGATCATATTATGTTTAGGGGGGATTTTGGTGCACATGGACCATAGGTGTGGCGCCTTGTCCCACCACCCATGTCCATGTGGCTCCCTCCTCATAGGTGAGCCCCACTATGGAACATTCTAGAACCTTCCTGGTACAATACCGAAAAATCCTAAACTTTTCCGGTAACCCTGAAAATACTTTCCATATATGTTTTGTTTGTCTCTGGACCATTTTGAAGCTCCTGTGATTTCCAGGATCCCATCCGAGACTCCGAACCAAAATTCAATAACATCGTCTTATTATCTCATCAAACCCTAGCACACCGAACGTTAAGTGTGTGACCCTACGGGTTTGAGAATATGTGGACATGATCAAGACTCCTCACTGATTAATAACCAATAGCAGGATCATGGATGCCCATAATAGTTCCCAGATATTCCTCGAAGATATTTCATTGGTTGAACCATGATGTCAAGGATTCAGATAATCCCGTATACAATTCCCTTTCTCTGGCGATATGTTACTTGCCCGAGATTCGATCGTTAGTATCACCATACCTAGTTCAATCTCGTTACCAGAAATTTCTCTTTATTCATTCCATATACAATATCCCCGTGACCAAACACATTAGTCACATGCTTGCAAGCTACTTGGATGTTCTATTACCGAGAGGGCCCGGAGATATCTCTACGTCACATGGAGTGACAAATCCCAGTCTTGATCCCTGCAACCCAACTAGTACCTTCTGAGATACCTTAAAAACACATTTATGATCACCCAGTTATGACGTGATGGTTGATGCCCACAAAGCATTCTTCCGGTATTATGGAGTGCCACGATCTCATGGTCTAAGGAACAGATACTTGACATTAAGAAAGTTATAGCAATTTAAACTTAGTGACACGATCAGATGCTAAGCTTATGATTGGGTCTGTCCATCACATCATTCTCCTAATGATATGACCTCGTTATTAAATAGCAACTCATGTCCATGGTTAGGAAACCTTAACCATCTTTAATCAACGAGCTAGTCTAGTAGAGGCTTACTAGGGACACAATGTGTGTTTATGTATCCACACATGTATTTCAGTTTCTGGTTAATACAATTATAGCATGGAGAATAAACACTTATCGAGAACAATGAAATATGATGATAACAACTTTATTATTGCCTCTACGGCATATTTCCAACAGTGACCCCCTTCATGGATGGCACTACCGCCAGCACTTAGAGCGGGAAACTGCCAAAGAGGGTAGCCCGGAGGGAATCTTGTGATAATCTAGGCTCAAACTTTGTTTTAAAATATTCCTATTGGATAACCTTGCACAACCAGGTACAAAGGTCCATTGGTCTAACGCTGTTCATCGCCGGTCAAAGGGGCTAGCTTTCCCGGTCAAGCGGGATAGGGTTAGGCCACTCGAGGGTCTTCGGAGGGTAGCAATCACAATAAATCTTGCATTGGGTGCTAGTACATGTCTAAAAGTGTGGTGAGGTGTACACAACCAATACCCAACTCCGGAGTGTGACCCTCGTCACAGACGGCAGTACCGCCTACACTTAGAGCAGGGAATTGCCACGGTGGGTCAACCCGGATGAAATCTTGTGATAGGTTGGGCTCAACATTTCTTTTAAAATGTTCCTATGGGCTAAACTAGCACAACCACGTAGAAAAGTCCATTGGTCAAAGGTCGTCCATCAAAATTCAAAGGGGGAGCTTTCCCTGTCAAACTGGCTAGGGTTAGGCCGCTCCGGGGTCTTCGGAGGGTAGCAATCCCACAAAAACTTGCATTGTGTCCTCATACATGTCTAAAAGTGTGGTGGGATATTTAAATAGGCAATACACAGCTCCCAAGAGTGACGCCCTTCACGGACGGCACTACTGAAGGAAATATGCCCTAGAGGCAATAATAAAGTTGTTATTTATATTTCCTTATATCATGGTAAATGTTTATTATTCATGCTAGAATTGTATTAACCGGAAACAGTACATGTGTGAATACATAGACAAAACAGAATGTCGTGGTTTTGTCACAGCAGATGTCCTAAGGAAAGGACTTAGTCATGGAGCCACCGCACGGGTTAGCTTAAAGGGGTTAAAGCGGACAAGGGACGCAGAGAGTTTATATTGGTTCGGCCCCTTGCGGTGAAGGTAAAAGCCTAATCCAGTTGTTGTGGGATTGCTAGGGTTTCGATGACCAGGGAGAGAATACGCTTTGCCTGAGTCTCGAGTTGTTGTCTGTCCTCTAAACCGCCGCCGGGTCGTCCCCTTATATACATGGGTTGATGCCCGTCGGTTTACAGAATCCCGAGGCCGGCTCATAAACGTGTCCGGCTCGGTCTCTTCTCTTTCTATCTTACAACACAAGTTTACATATCAATACCGGTTTATGTCTATAGGCCTTAAACCGGCCTTGGCCCTGGGCCTTCTCAAAGTGTCTCCGTCTTTGTCTTCACGGGCTTCAGATACAGTGAACCACTATGGGGTTAACCCGGCCTCTCCTAGCCGGTTTACGCCCAGTAGTAATATCCCCAACATTAGGCCCCAGATTGATTTGAACTGGTTCATGTCAATCCTCCATGCATCATCATCTTCACAGAAATTTTGTAAACCGCCGTGATGTCACCTTCCAGGACCATGATAAATTGCCATGACGTCATCTGTTATAAAAAACTGCGCATAACCCATCTTCATTACTGGGCCTCCGACCATCGAGGCAACAGAGCTGTCACATATCCCATTTTTCGGGCTCCTCGATTCTCGCGCCTGCCTTTATCCATTCACCTTATAAATAGGCCGAGGGGTCCCTTTCACTTTTCCCCCTCGTGCCTCTTCGCGTCGTCTTCTTCCTCGCGCCGACCAACCCTTCGAGCTCCGCCGCCGCCCCGACCCCCGCGCGCCGTCGGTCTTCGCCTCTGCCTCAACAGCGGCCGCTGCGTCAACCTGACCACACCAGAGAAACGCGACGATCTTTCGCTGCTTCCTCAGCACCAGTGAGTTCTTCTTCTCCTCACTCCAGATCCACCATTAGGGTTCGGTGTTCTTCATAGTTCTTCATAGTTCTTGAAGCTGTTCTTCCTTGTTCCTCTTCAGTAATACCAATGGCTAGTTAGATCTGATTTCTCCGGCACCCTTGTAGTTTAAACTCCTTTTTTCTTTGTTAGGGCATAAAACTCATCTGAACTTGCTATACTCTTCCAACACTTGAAACTAGGTCAGAATATTTTTTTGATTTTCCAACGCACGGTAGATCTAAAATTACCATGTCAAGCCGTGAAACTTGTTTCTCCTTCACTTATGCACCTTTAGACATATATCTTCAATACCAAATTAGGCGGTTTAACCTCATAGAAAAATGATGACCCAGTAGATACCATTAGTCCCCTGTTGAACCGCCAATGCCTTTGTCATTGTACTGTCTCTATTGTCAGACTCCGGTTTATAAATAACAAACCCCCGGTTTAACAATATGCATACATCCTTGTATCGCTTTATAGTTGTCCATTGTGAGTCTTAAACCGGCAATAATCATATTTCAGCTTCTCATTGTAATGGCCAGGCAAGTCTATGAATGCAACTGGGCTCCTTCCCGGGTCACGGAAGATCAGTTAAACAGATGTGTCGGAACAGGCGCTTTAGCCAAGAAAGATGTCATCCACTGGAGGGCCCCTGGCCCGGAAAATCCTCCTACACCCAAGGACAGAGAGGTAGTCGTTTTTGTTGACCATCTGGGCCGAGGCTTTAGCCCTCCCGGTTCAAAATTCTTCCGAGATGTGCTGGCTAGTTTTCAACTTCGCCCTCAGGATATCGGTCCAAATTCTGTGACCAACATCTGCCACTTCCAAGTCTTTTGTGAAGCTTATCTGCAAGAGGAACCTACAGTTGAACTGTTTAGGGATTTCTTTCACTTAAACCGTCGCACAGAGTTCACAGATGGACCCAATACTGAATTGGGCGGAATGGCGGTTCAAAGGAAGGAAGTCACTTTCCCTCATCCCAAGCTCCACAGTCACCCCAAAGAGTGGAACCAGACCTGGTTTTATTGCAAGGATACATCTCCAACTGATGAAAACCCCCTGTCGGGTTACCGCCCTGAACGCCTTAGCAATACGCAACCTTTTCCTCAGAGGTTAACAGCAAAGGAAAGGGCCATCTATGCCCCATAGCTATCAAAGCTTAGAGCCTTTATGGCAAACGGTTTAACAGGTGTTGATTTTGCTCGTTGCTGGATCGGCTGGAGCATCCTACCCTTAAGCCGGCGCCCCGGCTTGATGTGTGAATACACAGGGAGTTTGACCGAGCCTCAACGGCACATTAATATTCAACCGACAGAGGCTGAAATTACTGAGGCTGTCAAGAAAATGTTGAATGAACCGGAGGCCGTCTGCAGCCAAACCGGGCTAAGTCCTTTCTGTACCTTCAACAAACCGCCATATGTAAGAATTATCTAACTTCCTTACTGTAAGTTACCTCTTTTCAACATATTGTCTGAGAGTTTGTCTGATTTTGACAGGGTGATGATCCGTTCTGGAATAAAAAGCCACAAGACAAACCGGCAAAACCGCAAGATAAAACGGCAAAGCCACTGCGCCCAAAGACCAAGGTTGTTAAGAAACCTGCCAAGAAAAGGACCACTGCATCCTCCGAGCCAAATGTTGATGACGATGTGGGTAACCCGGAATCAGAGGTAGAACTTGACTCTCTTGGTTCATTTTTCGTACACCTCATTGACAATGACTATTATCAGGACGACGTTGAAGGCAGTCAAGCTGATGACGTAGAGGTAATCATTCTTTTCTCCGATTCAAATCCTCTGCCAACATCAGAAATCCGTCGAGCAAACCGGAAAGTAAAATTTTCTCACCCACTTGCTTACTTGGACCCAAACTTTCTTTTGAAGACACAGCAGCACGAGGCTCGCCGCACAACCCGGCACAGTGGCCAGGTAGTTACCTCCACCAGTTTACCGAACACTCCGGTTCGGAAACGCCGATCAGAGGTCTCTTATACCCTTGACACTTCATGCCCCAAAGTGGGTTGTTTTCGTCAGCCTCTTAACCCGTCTAATTCAAATTATCAGGGTACTTCCCACTCATCTTCCAGCGAGTCATCAGCCACAAAGCTTCCACCCCTCAAAACAGTTCTTGGGTGGGCTATACACTTGTTTTTATCCTTGATGTGTTATTTTTATATACTGTACTGATCCTCATGTTTATTTTTCTCAGCGCCAAGCCCAGACCCAGAAAGAAGGCTCGGTTGAATAAACCGGTTGATGATAACATGGCTGTTGAACCGGAAAAGACTCCAGATCTTGAAGAGACCGATGCTGACGCCATGCTTAATGATCCACCACCTCAAGACCATGACTTGTTTACTGAACAAGTAGACATTGACACTACAAGCCATGTTGACAAACCAACCAGCCTGGTCCGTCCTGATGACAAATCGGCCAGTCCAGCTAAGGCTACCGACAAACCGCCAACTCCCGTGAAAGCTGCTGATGATAAAGAGGACGATGTCATGATTACTGGCATTGGCCATACCACTCCTGGCAATCATGTTGCTTTATCAAAGCATAATGCCAAGGACGAGCTCTCTGCTATCGAAAAAGGCAAATGGAACGCTGATTTGTCAAGCTATGCCCATCTCAATGCTCAAGACCTTCACTCTGGCTTCTTGAACCGTCTGTACACTAGCCGTGACTATGAAGCTGGTTTGGTAAATTTGATGAAAGAGCGATATGAGGTAATTAATGCTCAACTCTGCTTAACTGTCTCTCTTGTAAATTCCAAATATCAACTCCAGTAGCCCCCAACTGACGGTTTGTAATATCAATCTGAACCGGGACTTAGCAATAACCTATCATGCTTAGCCTCCAGGGACCGGGTTATCACTTTAAGATGAAACGGTATTTGTAGAACCACAATATTGTACCTTTCGCTGATGTAGCCCCCAAGGGCCGGTTTAACTTTGTAAACATGAACCGGCACTGTTAAAAGACTTCCCAAATCAGTACTTTGAGCAAACATACATTAGCCCCCAAGTGCCAAGAGTAATACCTGTATTGTGCTTGGGACTTGTAAAAAATTTCGAGAACCAGCAAATATGCATTAGCCCCCAAGTATCAAGTACATAACTTGTTATGTGGTTGGTACATCAAACATGTAGCACCAACTCATTATACTTATGTCTTGTTATAGGCTGAACTGAGCAAAAAAGAAGCTCAAACCGCTGATCTGCAAGAGAACATCAAATCCCAGCAAGCTGAAACCGCCAAGGCAAAGGATGAGCTAACTAGCGCTTTAGCCGCTATGGAAAAGCTAAAGGAGAGTTTCAACAAAGAGCGTGCAGATTGGAACACGGAAAAATCCGCTTTGCAAAAAAGAGCCAAAGACGCAGAAGCAGCTCTTAAACCGGTGGTAGATGAGCTGACTGGCGTAAAGCGGAAGATACATGCCATGACTGCTGCTGTGTTCGGTAAGCATCCTTGCCTTATACTTTCAACATATCTTTCCATGTGTTGCCGATTTACTGGCGTTTGTAACAATGCAGGAACTCGCCTTAATCATCTGGGCTCTGATGTACAGAAGAAGCTGAAAGCTGCCAACACGCTGATAGAGCAATTGTATACCGGCGCGCAACGAATCATCTGCACCGCTTCTCGCAATAAGCCGCCCCCGACGTTAATCAAGGATACCTTAGTCAGGCTATCTATGTTGCCTGCCCGGGTAGAAGAGCTAAAGAGATCTGCTGCAAGGGCTGGCGCTTTAACTGCACTAACCCGGGCAAAAGCATGGGTGCCTGATCTTGTTCCGGCAGACGTCATTAAAGGCTACCCAAGCTTAAAAGAAGACGGATCAGAGTTTTGCACTGATGATCTTCGCGCCATAAACCGGGAAGTTCGTCCAGTGGCTTGCCAACTTGCTGAAGAAGCCGATCTGTCATTTTACCAGGCGAGTTATGACACCAATAACAAATGGGTTGCTGCACCGACTCCTGAGGCTCAAAACCTGATCCCTCCAATCCGTAAGCACACTTATGCCCCTGATATTGAACCGTCCACCCTTATAAGCGACGAAGCTGTGTTCCAAGCATTAACTGGGATCGACTGGACAACTATTGACTTCCAACCGCTGGGTAGAAACGAAGAGGATGAACCGGTGCAAGATGATCCGCAGCCGTCAGGTCAAGCTGGTGGCCAATCATAATCCAGAGGCCGGTTTAGTCTTCCACGTGCTGCAACACGTATTTGAGAAAACAATTATCCTTTTGGGCACTGAAACGCCTTGTAATAGGCTAGTTAAAACACTTGGTCTGTTATGCCTTTGTGCATATTTATCTACAACTGATGGTTGCTAATCCGCCATGCTTAAGATATGATGTTCATAATCCATAGCAATTTACTCAAGCTATCCCTGCAGATAAAAAGCTTAAAGCGCCCTGGCGATTTACCACCGGGCGGGTCATAATGTATATATATATATATATAACCAAGGTTTATAACCAAAGTTATAAAAAGATAACTAATTATGGAAATACGTGATACCTGTGACCTTGAGTAATAATGTTGGCTGATCAACTTTGTAGTGAGGGTAACAACCCTAATCCGGAGCATCAGTAACTTGTGTTATATGATGCCGGTTTACAATAAAACCGTTCCGGGTTGTGATAAACACCGGTTTATTCAATACTGGTGACATTGAGTCGAAGCTAGACCGGGCTGAGAGTCGCCGGATTATAACTTGATCATGTACTGACAACTTGAAGTTGACAGCCTAACCGGGTTGATGAACACCGGTTTAAAAACAGCACAAATCTTGTCAAAAGAGAGAAAAACTTAACAAAAAGCAAATAAAAACCCTTGTAGTCGAGGCTTTTCACGGGCTGCCAGGCCCCAAATTCGAGGCTTTTCATGGGCTTCCAGGCCACTGAGTTAAACCATTTTTGCAAAGCCTTTTAAGATGGTCCTCAATCCTTAACCAAACATCATTTTAACTTGACAAGTTCAGGGTCTTATTAGAGTAACTTGTCAAAGTTCGATGGGTCATACCAGGTTTACCTGGGCGGAATGACTTACTTAAAGAGGCAGGCTAACCCGGGGTTTTAGGTGTATACACTAGGCTTCCAAGCCATGGCTTGATAGCCTATTACAAGTGTAGATTCTTTGTTCATTTCGACAGCAAAGAATCCCCAAGTAACATTTTGAGCTGTGCTCAGTGGGTGCCTATGTTTGAGTTGTTGTTTTACAACACTCTCTTTGGCCCCGGATTGATTTGGCTTTGAGCCGATCAAGAGGTGTGACTATGGTTCGGATATGACCAAGCCCCCAAGTGATGTTATGGCATTGCGCCGATCAAGAGGTGTAGCTATGGTTCGGATACGACCAAGCCCCCAAGTGATATTTGTATAAAGCTTAGATAAGCTGAATCAAGGGGTAAACCGGACGCCACTTTATAAAAAGAAGCTCCATGTAACCACACATGATGTAAGGAAAACAACAGATACCCCGCTTTAGCTGAGGTTCCGGTTTATTATATTGATCATAATATATACATTGTCATAGCTATGTACATAAGCAGAGCCTATGGCTCAAGTATAGTAGGGTCGAAGATGAGCTATATTCCACGGCCGGTGGGTCTCCTCCTCCGATTTACGTGAGTCTTTGCGCTCTCTAACATCGATTAGGTAGTATGACCCGTTGTGCAGATTCTTGCTGACCACAAAGGGTCCTTCCCAGGGGGCGGGATAACTTGTGCATATCCGTCTGATCCTGGATGAGTCGGAGCACCAAATCGCCTTCTTGAAAGGTTCTGGTTCTAACCCGGCGGCTGTGATAACGACGCAGATCTTGCTGATAAATCATCGAACGGGCTGCTGCCATGTCACGCTCCTCATCTAACAGGTCAAGAGCTTCCTGTCGTGCCTTCTCATTGTCAGCTTCGACGTATGCTGCTACACGGGGTGAGTCATGACGGATGTCACTAGGAAGAACCGCCTCCGCACAATAAACCATGAAAAAAGCCGTGTATCCCGTCGATCTGTTGGGTGTGGTATTGATGCTCCATAACACAGAAGGTAACTCCTCAACCCAACAACCCGGCGTCCGTTGCAAAGGAACCATAAGCCGGGGTTTGATGCCTCTCAAGATCTCTTGATTGGCCCTCTCCGCTTGACCATTGGACTCGGGGTGAGCCACTGATGATACGTCAAGCCGGATGTGTTCATGTTGACAGAACTCCTTCATGGCACCCTTTGACAGATTGGTACCATTGTCTGTTATAATGTTGTGTGGAAAGCCAAACCGGAAGATCACCTTTTTGATGAATTGAACCGCCGTAGCTGCATCACATTTACTGACTGGCTCTGCCTCCACCCACTTCGTGAACTTATCAACTGCCACCAAAAGGTGGGTCTTCTTGTCCTTGGATCCCTTAAAGGGTCCAACCATATCAAGCCCCCAAGTTGCAAACGACCAAGTAATTTGAATCATCCTCAACTCTTGAGCTGGTACATGAGCCTGTCGTGAGAACTTTTAACAGCCATCACACCTTTTGACTAAGTCCTCGGCATCAGCACGAGCCGTCAACCAATAGAAACCGTGACAAAACGCATTGGCCACCAGCGATTTTGAACCGGCGTGGTGACCACAGTCTCCTTTGTGGATCTCACGCAAAATTTCACGGTCTTCTTCAGGGGATACACAGCGTTGAGACGCCCCCGTCACACTGTAATGATGTAACTGTCCATTGATGATTGTCATAGACTTGGACCGCCGGATAATCTACCTGGCCGAAGTTTCGTCTTCTGGTAACTCGCCCCGGTTCATATACGCCAAATATGGAACCGTCCAATCCGGAATAACATGAAGAGCTGCCACCAACTGAGCCTCCGGATCAGGAATAGCCAAATACTCTTCACCAGGGAGCATGACTGACGGATTATGCAGCACATCCAGGAAGACATTAGGTGGAACCGGTTTACGTTGGGAACCCAAGCGGCTTAAAGCGTCCGCCGCTTCATTCTTCTGTCGGTCCACATGATCCACCTGATAACCTTTGAAGTGACCTGCAACAATATCCACCTCACGACGATATGCCGCCATGAGTGGGTCCTTGGAGTCCCAAGTGCCGGACACTTGCTGAGCCACCAGGTCCGAGTCACCGAAGCACTTAACTCGGCTTAGGTTCATCTCCTTAGCCATCCGAAGACCATGGAGTAAGGCCTCATATTCAGCTGCATTGTTAGTGCAAGGCAACATTAAACGGAGAACATAACAAAGCTTATCACCTCGTGGGGAAGTTAATACGACTCCAGCCCCCGAGCCCTCCAATTGCCCGGACCCATCAAAATGAATAGTCCAATAAGTATGATCCGGCTTCTCTTCTGGCGCTTGTAGTTCTGTCCAGTCATTGATGAAATCCACAAGTGCCTGAGATTTGATCGCCGTTCGGGGTATGTATTTCAACCCGTGAGGCCCAAGCTCGATGGCCCACTTAGCAATCCGGCCAGTTGCTTCCCTGTTCTGGATTATATCCCCCAAAGGAGCAGAGCTGACCACATTGATGGGATGACCTTGGAAATATTGCTGACCGCCGGGGTTCATGGATTGTGTCACCAAGTCTTGGAATGCACCGGTTTTCTCTGATCTCTCTACTTCTGCGGCTATTACAAGGAAATTTAAGCGGCTGCGGTATGATTTGAAAATTTGGAGCAAAAAGTTATCATACATCAAAAAACTTACTGTTGATTGCTCAAAGGTGATTCTACACTTTGATCAGCTGGAGGAAGTGCGACCTTTAACAAGGCCGGAATTCAATTTCCGGAAAATTGTGAAGTTCCACTATGAACATCTGTTGAAAATTCACTATATTTATTGGAAATAGAGGTGCACTATTCGGTATATAAAGGTTGGCGAGGAGAATTCAAAAAAAATTCATGCCATGGCCTCAGAGCGTATGAGGAGGAATTCAATCTCCAGTCTGAAGACCAATTCCATGCTTGATCCTGTGACCGATCATGCTCAGATGGCGGGAATTCTTTGGGCTTCGTTCAAATCAAGGATGGGCCAGGCCCAAGGGATCAATATGGGCTTCGATTTGAACCAATTAATTCAGCCCAACCCGGGACTGGAGGAGCTATCCTTGCCGTTTTCTTATGAGGAAATTAACAAAGTTTTGAAGGAATTACCGATGGATTGGGCACCTGGTCTGGATGGCTTTAATGGGATGTTTGTGAAGCGCTGTTGGCCTATAATTGAGAAGGACTTCTTGAGGATGATTCGGGATTTTTATGAGGGGAAGCTTTCGTTGGAAAACATTAATGGCTCCCTCATTACGCTCATACCCAAGATCATTTCACCAGAAGGGCCCGATGATTTCCGGCCAATATCTCTCACCAACACTTGTCTTAAATTTCTAACAAAGTTGTTGGCCAACCGGTTGCAGAAGGTGATCCTTAGGTGTATCCACAAAAATCAGTATGGGTTCCTTAAGGGTAGGTCAATTCAGGATTGTCTGGCCTGGAGTTTTGAGTTTATTCATCAATGTAAACAGTCCAAGCGTCCAATCATAATTCTTAAGTTGGATTTTTCTAAGGCCTTTGACACTGTCGAGCATGAGGTTATTCTTCAGATGTTGCAGCATAAAGGGTTTGATGCCAAATGGATTTTTTGGGTTAAACAATTGTTGTCCACAGGTTCTTCG
Source organism: Triticum aestivum (assembly GCF_018294505.1). Lineage (NCBI taxonomy): Eukaryota > Viridiplantae > Streptophyta > Magnoliopsida > Poales > Poaceae > Triticum > Triticum aestivum. Next base: position 24,330,889 of record NC_057799.1, read on the forward strand.
TCTGTGCTGTTAAATGGCATTCCTGGAAAACAATTTATGTGCAAGTGTGGGGTCAGACAGGGTGATCCACTATCACCTCTGTTGTTTGTCATCGCAGCGGATCTGTTGCAGTCTGTGGTCAACCAAATGTTGGAGCATGGCACGCTCTCTTTGCCTATTCAAACCCATGACAGAGAGTTTCCCATCATTCAATATGCGGATGACACGATTCTATTTCTTGCAGCTAAGGATGATGAGCTTGTTGCCCTAAAGAACATGATGCTTACCTTCCAACAATCCACAGGTTTAAAGGTCAACTTTGCTAAATCTTCAATGATTCCATTGAATATGTCTGATGAGGAGGCTGCTTGGCTTGCTGCTATTCTTGGTTGTAGAATTCGGCAGCTCCCATTTACTTATCTTGGATTGCCTTTGGGAACTACAAGGCCAAGGATCATTGACCTACTACCCCTAGTTGACAGTCTTGAGAGGAGGTTAACTGCAAGCTCTTCCATGCTGAATCAAAGCTCTCGCTTGCAGCTTCTTACCTCTGTCCTGACCTCTCTGCCAATATACTTTCTGTGCAGCCTCAATATTCCACTAGGGATCATTAAGCAGCTAGACAGAATCTTCAGGCAATGTCTTTGGAGGGGTAATAGTGATGCTCCAAAACAGTCGCTGGCTGCATGGGAGCTGGTTTGCAGGCCAAAAGATAAAGGGGGTTTAGGAGTTATTAATCTGAACATCCAGAATAAAGGACTCCTTATCAAGCATCTTCACAAATTCTATAACAAAGTTGATATTCCTTGGGTGACCCTGATATGGAACAACTACTATGATCATGGGGTTCCACAGGCAACAGCTCATGCTGGATCTTTCAGGTGGAGGGATGTTCTGAAGCTGCATGAGGCTTATACTGCTATTGCCTCAGCTCATATCAACATGGGTGATTCTGCTCTGTTCTGGACAGATTCTTGGCACATTGGGGGCTCTGCTAGACCCCTATGTTGGAGATTGTCTAGGTTGTTTTCATTTGTCAATAATGATAAGATCTCAGTGCAGGAATTTCTTCAATCCCAGGATCTCTTCTCTATGTTTTATTTGCCTCTTTCTCATGAGGCTGCTGCTGAGTTACACATGCTGGAAGGTTGGATCATGCAGTTAGACAGAGACCCCACTATACCTGATGTTTGGATATGGCCTGGTAAATCAGGAGGATACACTGCAAAAAGTTGCTACACGATCATGCACTCACACCTACCTACAATACAACCCTGCAAATGGCTGTGGCAGAGTAGGTGCACTATGAAGATCAAGGTGTTCGGGTGGCTGTTATTCTTTGACAGACTAAACACCAAGGATATGCTGGTTAGGAGACACTGGCGCTCAAGCCAGGATGACAATCTCTGTCTCATTTGCAGTGAGCTGGTGTATGAGGATAGAATCCATCTGTTTTTTAACTGCACCTTCAGCTGTAGAGTCTGGAGTTACTTGGGCATTGATTGGTCTGGAGGCTCAGATATACTGCAATGTATCATGCATGCTAGGTCCAGCTTTAGGCACCCTTTCTTCTTTGAAGTTATGCTAACTGCAGCCTGGAATATTTGGATTTTAAGAAATGGCAGAACCTTCAGAGCTGAGAGAGCTACTTTCAGTGCTTGGAAGTGTAAATTCATCCATGATATTTCTTTGCTTGCTCATAGGGTGAAGGATTGTATTAAACCAAAACTCTTGGCTTGGGTAGATTCTTTGTTGTAAAGTAGGTAGGGATGTTTAGCCATAGGTAGACTCTTTTCTTTTTTCCTTGTATAGTCTGTAATTTGTTTGTACAGTTGAGCTTTCTTTAATAAAGGGTTGTGGGGCTTTGCCTCACAGTAAATATGCAAAAATAACTCCATACACCAACTTCTGCCAATGCGGGTACCTCTGCTTGGACTCAATAAGTACCTCAGTGATATAGTAAACCGGCCGTTGAACCGGATATTCCTTTCCAACCTCCTTGCGCTCCACCACAATAGCCACGCTAATAGCCCGGGTGTTAGCTGCCACATATAGCAACAACGGCTCTTTGTCAATCGGAGCAGCGAGAACCGGCGGATTAGCCAGCTGCCGCTTTAAGTCCTCAAATGCTTCATTAGCGCCGTCACTCCAGACGAAGTTATCCGTTTTCTTCAGCATCTGATACAAAGGGATGGCCTTCTCACCAAGGCGACTGATAAACCGGCTCAATGCGGCAATCCGGCCTGCTAGGCGTTGAACAACATTGATACACTTCGGTTTAGCCAAAGAGGTGATGGCTTTGATCTTTTCCGGATTAGCTTCAATGCCCCTGTTAGACACCAAAAAACCCAAGAGCTTGCCTGCCGGTACACCAAAAACACACTTGGCCGGATTAAGCATCATTTTATAAACCCGCAGGTTACCCGCAGGTTATCAAAGGTCTCCTTCAAGTCATCTATCAATGTCTCCTTCTGTCTAGATTTTACCACAATATCATCCACATAAGCATGAACATTGCGGCCGATCTGATCATGAAGACAATTCTGCACACACCGCTGATAAGTCGCCTGGGCACTCTTGAGCCCAAAGGGCATAGACACATAACAGAAGGCTCCAAAAGGAGTTATGAAGGTTGTCTTCTCCTAGTCCTTAACTGCCATTTTGATCTGATGGTAACCAGAATACGCATCTAGAAAGCTCAAACGCTCGCAATCCGCCGTAGCATCAATGATTTGATCAATACGAGGGAGGGCAAAAGGATCTGCTGGACAAGCTTTCTTGAGATCTGTGTAGTCCACACACATACGCCAAGTGCCGTCCTTCTTGAGCACCAGCACCAAATTAGCCAACCACTCAGGATGAAACACTTCGATGATAAACCCAGCCTCCAAGAGCCTGGAAACTTCTTCTCCAATAGCCTTGTGTCTTTCTTCATTGAACCGGCGAAGAAATTGCTTGAACGGTTTATACTTGGGATCAACATTGAGAGTGTGCTCAGCGAGTTCTCTCAGTACACCTGGCATGTCAGAAGGCTTCCATGCAAAGATGTCCCGATTCTCACGGATGAACTCGATGAACGCGCTTTCCTATTTCAGATCCAAGTTAGCGCTGATGCTAAACTGCTTGGACGAATCGCCAGGCACGAAGTCAACAAGCTTAGTCTCATCAGCCGATTTAAACTTCAGGGCCGGATCATGCTCTGTAGTTGGTTTCTTCAATGAAGTCATATCTGCCGGATCAACATTGTCTTTGTAAAACTTCAACTCTTCTGTTGCACAAACCGACTCAGCATAAGCCGCATCACCTTCTTCACACTCCAAAGCGATCTTGCGGCTCCCATGCACTCTTATAGTTCCCTTGTGACCCGGCATCTTGAGCTGCAGATAGACATAACAAGGCCGTGCCATAAACTTAGCATAAGCTGGCCGTCCAAACAGGGCATGATACGGGCTTTTGATTTTCACCACGTCAAAGGTCAAGGTTTCTGATCTCGAGTCATGCTCATCTCCAAAAGCCACCTCCAGAGCTATTTTACCAACAGGATATGCCGATTTACCAGGCACCACACCATAGAACACCGTATTGGACGGTTTAAGATTTTTATCTGTTAACCCCATGCGACGGAAAGTTTCGTAATAAATGATATTGATACTACTCCCTCCATCCATGAGTACCTTAGTGAACTTATAACCTCCCACCTGAGGCGCCACCACCAATGCCAGATGACCCGGATTGTCAACCCGGGGTGGATGATCTTCTCTACTCCACACGATCGGTTGTTCAGACCAGCGCAAGTAACGGGGCACCGCCGGTTCAGTGGAGTTCACTACCCTCTTATGAAGCCTCTGATCGCGCTTGCACAAGCTAGTGGTGAAGACATGATACTGCCCACTATTCAACTGCTTTGGGTTGCTCTGATAACCCGACTGCTGTTGTTGCTGCTGATTGCCCTGATGATTATAACCACCTTGGTTGCCCTGATTGATTTGATTGTTATGTCCACCCTGATTACCGTGGAATCCTAAACCGGAATTGCATCCACCATAACCCGGCCCATGAGATCCGGGGCCTAAACCGCCACCCGGTCCATGGTCATACCAAAAGAGATCAGAATTTTTGAACTCCTGCATGATATAACAATCCTTCCAGAGGTGCGTGGACGGTGTCTCCTTCGTTCCATGTTTTGGGCAAGGCTGGTTCAACAGATAAGACAGGCGGTCCGGGTTAGGACTTGGCCCTCCACCACGCTGGGGCGGTTTACCCTTACGCCGCTGACCCTTGTCCTGCGCGTTGGTATTAGCCACAAAATCCAGGCTGGCATCCGCCTTACGCTTACCATTATTTCCATGACCCGCCGGGTTATGCTGCTGCCCCTTGGTATTGCCGCTCTTCCTTCCCTTCCCTATCTTGTCATCGTCGGACTCGGGATCCTTGGTACTATCAGAGTCGGCATACTTCACCAGAGCAGCCATGAGAGTCCCCATGTCATTGTAGTGACGCTTTAGCCGTCCCAATTTCAACTTCAGTGGCGTAAACCGGCAATTGCCTTCCAACGTCAAAACTGCTGTATCAGCGTTGATGCGGTCTAATGAATGCAAGATTTGTGAAACCCGACGCACCCAATGGGTTGTTGATTCCCCTTCCTCTTGTACACAGGCAGCCAAGTCCACAATCGACATAGGCTGCTTGCACATGTCTTTGAAATTTTGAATAAACCGGGCTCTCAGCTTGGCCCATGACCCAATGGAGTTAGCTGGCAAGTTTTTCAACCAAGTGCGAGCCGTTCCTTCCAACATCATGGTAAAGTATGTAGCACGCGCCGCATCGTTCACATCCAACATCTCCATTGCCATCTCACAGCTTTCGACCCATGTCTCGGGGGATAAATCGGCGGTGTAATTCGGCACCTTGCGCGGGCCTTTGAAATCCTTGGGCAGGCGCACGTTGCGCAGCGCTGGGACGAGACACCATACTCCCAAAGAGCTGGAAGTAACTCCTGGTTCCACCGATGTGGTTGGACGGACCGGAGTAAGTTGACGGGCCTCGTGTTGTGCTGCTAACTCGGCCTCTCGACGAGCTCGAGAGCGATCCACCACATCCTGAGCATCACCTCCACCACCCGCCGGGTTATGGCCACGGGGCGGATCACGGTTTCGCGCATTGCTTGACACGGCCGGTTCATCCATACGCCTGCTATAGCTCCGGCTTGGGCGGGGAGTAGAATGGATCCTCTCGCGACTATATGAATAAGCCTCCTGCTGAACCAAAGCTGTCTGAAGAAGCTCCCTAACCCGTCGCGTCTCAACTGCCACCGGAGACTCGCCTTCGATCGGGATGGCCGCCAGCCGAGAAGCGGCAGCGACAATGTTGTCCATCGGGTTAGAGTAGTGACCCGGTGGTGTGGGACATGCTGTGTCACAATGTTGTTCCGGCGAGGCGGATCCACCAAACGTGGCTGAACCGGCGCCCCCGCTCCAGGTGCCACCGCCCGGTTTACCACCGGCGGATTACTGGTGCCTGCTCCTGGGGTATTAAAGAGGTTCCTAGCTTCATAAACCGGCAGCAGGCGAGATCGGTACCTCCTCTTCAGGACATCGTTCGACGCACTCTGATCCAGCATAAGCCGGTAAGCCTATGCATCCAATGCGGCCCGTCCCGCAGCCATCCTGGTATTCTCAGCTGCCAAGTCAGCTTTGGCCTGGGTGATCTGATCCTTCACCTTCGCGATTTCCGCATTATGTGCATCTTGATCCGCCGGGTTAATCTCCGCCATCAGCGTTGCCAAAGCGTCAAATAAATCAGATAGAACCTGAGCCAGCGGTCGCACAGGGCCTCCTGCCCCGGCCGTTGTCGCTGCCGTTGATCCGGAAATCATCACCGCTGCGGTCGAAGAGTGCAACCCGGTTTGGCAGATCAAAGGGGTCCGGAATACTGTCGCCATCGGAACAGGCCCCGATCCGGCCATCTTGCAACTGATATGACGATTCGGTCTCTCCGATTGATGACTCGTCGCCGGAATAAACGACGGTTTCACCAACGGATTCTGATCTATCCTCAGATTCCCCTTCGTGGATGACTCCCACGAAGGCACGCTTCATGACCGGCTTAACCCGGGTAGGTCTCGCACGCTGAGCCGTTTTGACGAGGTCGGTGCAGATGTCCAGCTCAGGGCCCGGTTCGCCGATCTTGCCAATGAAAACATGTATGCCGCCGAAGGGGAACCGGTACCCGTACTCGACTGAGCCGGCCTCGGGGCCCCAGCCTGCATCGTCGATGTAAAGCTTGCCACGACGACTCTTGGTCATCCGGCCCCAGCGTAGCCCTTGAGTCCTTCGAAGCTGCCCTCTAAGAACTCGGAACCATCATGTGATAGCCCCACGGTGGGTGCCAACTGTCGTGGTTTTGTCACGGCAGATGTCCTAAGGAAAGGACTTAGTCGTGGAGCCATCGCGCGGGCTAGCTTAAAGGGGTTAAAGCAGACAAGGGACGCAGAGAGTTTATACTGGTTCGGCCCCTTGCGGTGAAGGTAAAAGCCTAATCCAGTTGTTGTGGGATTGCTAGGGTTTCGATGACCAGGGAGCGAATACGCTTTGCCTGAGTCTCGAGTTGTTGTCTGTCCTCTAAACCGCCGCTGGGTCGTCCCCTTATATACATGGGTTGATGCCCATCGGTTTACAGAATCCCGACGCCAGCTCATAAATGTGTCCGGCTCGGTCTCTGCTCTTTCTAATAAATTATATTATTTATCTCCGAGTTCATATTATGTTTATGTTCCATGCTATAACTGCTGTGGTTCCCGAGCCCGTATATCCATAAAGGCTCTGGGGAGAACCCATATGCATGTGTGGAATAATAAACGATAAATTGTATTCCTAGTCGTGCCTCTAAGACTAGCTCAAGTGTTGCATGATGATTATGTTTTCCCAATCATGGGCATGTCTATGCCAAGCAACTTTGAGGGCACAATGTCAGGAAGGACATTTGTGTTGAATCGACCCGAATTGATGTTATGCTATGAGATACATTCGTCACAAGTTAATGGTTTATAACACAGAGATAGTTAATGTTTGCATAATTCCTTAGACCATGAGAGTATCGAGGTTCTTCATGCTTGCTTCATGAACTTTGGGGTTTGTTAAACGTCATCCGTAACTGGATGGCTATTACGGCGGCTTACGGGTTCATGGGAAAGTGTTAAGTAACTTGATAGCTCGAGATTGGGATTTGCTCCTCCGACGATGGAGAGATATACTCGGGCCCTCTCGGTGTTACGGTATCCATCATCGTCTGGCCAGACACTTTGTGATTTGATCACGGGGATGCCGGAACACGATAACGAGAAAAGAGAACAATACCGGTAACGAGGTAATTAGCATAGTGGACAAGTTGTTGATCCACGGGAATGCCAACATGTCTCACCTCGGGTATTTGTAACATATCGCGAAGCAACAGGAATAGCTCACTGCAACTGGAGGTTCACTCGAATATTCATTCGTGTGGGTATAGGGGTCAATATGGGTGTCCACGGCTCCGATGTTGATCATTGATCAGAAGGGGTTCCGGGTCATGTCTATACTTCACCGAACCTATAGGGTCACACGCTTAAGGGTCATCTATCTGCTGAATACTAGACAAGGAGTCTGAGAGAAAATCACCGAAAAAGTTTCGGACAGTGGAAAAGTTCCGCAGAGAGAGGTCACCGGATGAGTTTCGGTGAAACCGAAAAAGTTGTTTCGGGGTATGCCATTAAGTCAAAATGGTTTCGGCACATGTCTGATAATTCTTGGAGGGTGCCAGAATCATTCTGGAAACTTTTTGGAATTTTCAGAAATAAAAACCGAAAATGTTTCGGAGCTGCCGGTACCGCTTTGGCTGTTTTTCGCAGATGAAATTCACTAATCTGAAATTGTTTCAGAACGAATCCAAAATCATTTTAGTGGGTACTGGAATTATTCTAAGACCCACAGAAATATTTTCGGATTTAGTGGACGCGAAAAATTGTCTTCATGAATAGTGAAAACGCATTCTTGTTTGCTTTTCGCAGATGAAAATCACTAAACCGAAATTGTTTCGGAACGCGTTGAAAATTATTTTAGTGGGTACTGGAAATGTTCTGAGCCCACATAAATATTTTCAGTTCGAACGGACGCTGAAAAATATCGTCATGAATAGTGAAAGTGTTGTTTGCTTGGCTTCTTGGAGAAGCCACCTTGAGGGCCTTTTTGGTATTTCCCCCCTTGGCTTCTTGGAGAAGCCACCCTTGGGCTTGGCCTATAAATAGGGGTGGAGGGGCTTCCTAAAGGATCATCCCTTCTCACATACAAGTGCCATGCATGATCTGGCTTCTCTCTCCCTCCCAGCGAAATAGTTTCGTAGAGCCGAAAGGCTGTCTGGGTTCCGGTGGGAACTAGTTCTGGACGGCGAAGCCCTGCCGGATAGATGACACCGTATGTGTGCAACTCTGTAGAGAGATCGTAGTTTCGGTCTTAGTTCGTGAGTGCCTCCCGAAGGGCTGTCCGTGTGACCGTCCGAGTTTTGAAGGTCCTCCCGAAGGGCTGTCCGAGTGACCGTTCGAGTTTTGAAGGTCCTCCCGCAGGGCTGTCCGCGACACCGTCCGGGGGACTGTTCGACCGCCTCCCGGAGGGCTGTCTGAGGAGCAGATGAGGGTATACATCCTCGCGATTGGGAGGTTGTAAATCCTAGCTGCGGGGATCTGCACCGCCGATCGTCATCGACTCTACTTCCCGCTGCGCTACGAGTCGGTAACAAAAAAGATCAAACCTTGTATGCAGTCTCCATAGTGGTCCTGGGCTGGTGCGTAGGTCAGAAATTTTTTGTTTTCTGTTGCGTTACCCTTCATCTTACAACACATGTTTACATATCAATACCGGTTTATGTCTATAGGCCTTAAACCGGCCTTGGGCCCTGGGCCTTCTCAAAGCGTCTCCGTCTTTGTCTTCACAGGCTTCAGATATAGTGAACCACTCTGGGGTTAACCCGGCCTCTCCTAGCCGGTTTACGCCCAGTAGTAATATCCCCAACACAGAGTGTCCCTAGTATGCCTCTACTTGACTAGCTCGTTAATCAAAGATAGTTAAGTTTCCTGACCATAGACATGTGTTGTCATTTGATGAACGGGATCACATCATTAGAGAATGATGTGATGGACAAGACCCATCCTTTAGCTTAGCATTATGATCGTTTAGTTTTATTTGCTATTGCTTTCTTCATGACTTATACATATTCCTCTGACTATGAGATTATGCAACTCCCGAATATCGGAGGAACACCTTGTGTGCTATCAAACGTCACAACGTGACTGGGTGATTATAAAGATGCTCTACAGGTGTCTCCGAAGGTGTTTGTTGGGTTGGCATAGATCAAGATTAGGATTTGTCACTCCGTGTATCGGAGAGGTATCTCTGGGCCCTCTCGGTAATGCACATCACTATAAGCCTTCCAAGCAATGTGACTAATGAGTTAGTTGCGGGATGATGCATTATGGAACAAGTAAAGAGATTTGCCGGTAGCGAGATTGAACTAGGTATGATGATACCGACGGTCGAATCTCGGGCAAGTAACATACTGATGACAAAGGGAATGACGTATGTTGTTATGCGGTTTGACCGATAAAGATCTTTGTAGAATATGTAGGAGCCAATATGAGCATCCAGGTTCCGCTATTGGTTATTGATCGGAGATGTGTCTCGATCATGTCTACATAGTTCTCGAACCCGTAGGGTCCGCACGCTTAACGTTCGATGACGATTTGTATTATGAGTTGTGTGTTTTGGTGACCGAAGTTTGTTCGGAGTCCCGGATGAGATCACGGACATGAGCGAGGAGTCTCGAGATGGTCGAGAGGTAAAGATTCATATATTGGAAGGTTATATTCAGACATCAGAATGGTTCCGAGTGATTCGGGTATTTTCCAAAGTACCGAGAGGTTATCGGAACCCCCCGGGGAAGTGTTGGGCCAACAGGGGCCTAAGGGAGAGAGAGTGAAGCCCGCGGGGGGTGGCCGCACGCCCCCCTCCTAAGGAGTCCGAATAGGACAAGGAGGAGGGGGCGGCGCCCCCCTTCCCTTTCCCTCTCCCTCTACTTCCTATTCCCTTCGGTGGAGAAAGGAAAAAGGGGGGGAATCCTACTTGGACTAGGAGTCCAAGTAGGACTCCCCCCATGGCGCGCCCCTCCTGGCCGCCGGCCTCTCTCCCCCTCCTTTATATACGTGGGCAAGGGGCACCCCAAAGGCACATCAATTGTTCTCTTAGCCGTGTGCGGTTCCCCCCTCCACAGTTTACTCCTCCGGTCATAGCGTCGTAGTGCTTAGGCGAAGCCCTACGCGGATCACATCACCATCACCGTCACCATGCCGTCATGCTGAAGGAACTCTCCCTCGACCCTCTACTGGATCAAGAGTTCGAGGGACGTCATTGAGCTGAACGTGTGCTGAACACGGAGGTGCCGTACGTTCGGTACTTGGATCGGTTGGATCATGAAGACGTTCGACTACATCAACCGCGTTAACCTAACGCTTCCGCTTTCGGTCTACAAGGGTACGTGGACACACTCTCCCCCTCTCGTTGATATGCATCTCCTAGATAGATCTTGCGTGAGCGTAGGAATTTTTTTTGAAATTGTATGCTACGTTCCCCAACAACTACCGCCAGCACTTAGAGCGGGAATCTGCCACGGAGTGTAGCCCGGAGGGAATCTTGTGATAATCTAGGTTCAAACTTTGTTTTAAAATGTTTCTATGGGCTAACTTAGCACAACCAGGTGGAAAAGTCAATTGGTTTAATGCCATTCATTGCCGGTCAAAGGGGGCAGCTTTCTCGGTCAAACTGGCTAGGGTTAGGCCGCTCGGGGGTGTTTGGAGGGTAGCAATGCACCAAAACTTGCATTGGGTCCTCATACATGTCTAAAAGTGTGGTATAAGGTTCAAACACCAAACACACAACTCTGGAGTGTGACCCGCTTCATGGACGGCACTAATGCCAGTACTTAGAGCGAGAAACTGTCACGGAGGGTAGCCCGGAGTGAATCTTGTGATAATCTGGGCTCAAACTTTGTTTTAAAATGTTCCTATGGGCCAACCTAGCACAACCAGGTAGAAAGGTCCATTGGTCTAATGTCGTTCATCGCCGGTCAAAGGGGAAGCTTTCCCGGTCAAACAGGTCAGGGTTAGGCCGCTCGGGGGTCTTCGGAGGGTAGAAATCCCACCAAATCTTTGCATTGGGTGCTAGTACATGTGTAAAGTGTGGTTGGGAGGTGTAAACACCCAATACCCAGCTCTAAATTGTGACCCCCTTCACGAACGGCAGTACCGCCTGCACTTAGAGCAGGAAACTACCACGGAGGGTTAACCCGGAGGGAATCTTGTGATAGGTTGGGCTCCAACTTTGTTTTTTAAATGTTCCTATGGGCTAACCTAGCACAACCAGGTAGAAAAGTAAATTGGTCAAAGGCCGTCCATCGAAAGTCAAAGGGGGTAGCTTTCCCGGTCAAACAGGCCAGGGTTAGGCCGCTCTGGGGTCTTCAGAGGGTAGCAATCCCACCAAAACTTGAATTGTGTCCGCATACATGTCTAAAAGTGTGGTGGGATGATTAAATAGGCAATACACAGCTCCCAAGTGTGACCTCCTTCACGGACGGCACTACCGCTAGCACTTAGAGCAGGAATCTGCCACGGAGGGTAGCCCAGAGGGAATCTTGTGATAATCTGGGCTCAAACTTTGTTTTAAAATGTTCCTATCAGCTAACCTAGCACAACCAGGTGGAAAAATCGATTGGTCTAACGCCATTCATCACCAGTCAAAGGGGGTAGCTTTCCTCATCAAACCGGCTAGCGTTAGACCGCTCGGGGGTCTTCACGGGGTAACAATGCCACCAAAACTTGCATTGGGTCCTCATACATGTCTAAAAGTGTGGTGGGACGTTCAAACACCCAACACACTGCTCCAGAGTTTGACCCTCTTCACAGACGGCATTACCGCCAGCACTTAGAGCGGGAAACTGCCACGGAGGGTAGCCCGGAGGGAATCTTGTGATAGTCTGGGCTCAAACTTTGTTTTAAAATGTTCTTCGGAGGCTAGAATTCCGCTCCGAGGTACAATAAAGAAAGCAAAAAAAAAACATGTTCATGCACAACAACCAAGGGAAGCGGCACGAGCTCGGCGACGACCCAGTACAGCCATGCAGTCCGGCCGATCCAATCCCCCCTGCCACCTAACGCCGGAGAAGAGGAGGCAACCGGCGACGAGACCTTCAGGTTGGTTCTATCTTTCTCTCTGTGCATGCCTTCTCCCTTGTCTACTCGCTGTTCTCTTTTTACCTGCAACAAGGCGTCGTGGCGATGCCGGCCTAAAGTCATGCTGTTAATTGATATCGTTCCTCTACAGGATTAACCGAATGCATCATGGATTGCATAGTGACATGTATTTAGTCCCCGGGAGTATTTGGTGTAGGGTGGGGGATCACCCAATCCCCTAGAGGATTAAATCCATTAGAGGATTAAATATTCTGCAGCCGAACAAGGCCTTAAGGGGGAGAATGTCAGCACGACTTCTTCAGCTCAGGAAGTAGAGAAGGAGTCTGCCCATTGTTCCCAGCGTGCGTATCTCGAGCCCAGAATGGAGTAGGCCCATGTAAGGTTGCGTGCGTGAGCGCTGGAGATATAGTCTAGGCCGGTGAGGCTAGCGCGATACGATAAGGTTGCTCACCTAGCGACTCTATCCTGCGTGGAGTAGATAGCATAAAACTACTACTTTACAGGCTATGGTTTCAAAAAACTATCGATTTTTATTTTTCTCAGATAACTACCAAATAAGTGGTTGGCTGTTTCAAAAATCCCCAAATGCACGTTGTTTAAAAATTAAACCTGTTTATGGCAGGTCGGGCCCGCACCAAAACGACCTGTCTCTTTGACTGTGTGTTTGACCATTAACTGACATGTCGGTGTCTCTTTCATCGATTTTTTACAGAATAACCCCTTTAAATATTTTTTAAAAGCAATCAGGTCCCTATAATAATTTTTAAAAGCAATCGGGTCCTTGGAGTCGCTGTCGCCGCGCTGCCACGGCGCTCCGCCTGGGGTCACCGCCGCCCAGCCATGGTGCCGCATGGGATCTCCGCTGCGCCGCCATGACGCTCCGCCTGGTGTCGCCGCGCCGCGCCGCCATGGCGCTCCGCCTGGTGTCGCCCCGCGCGCGCCGCCGTGGGTCGCCGCCTGGGGTCGCCCTTTCTGCAACGGCGGTCCGCCTGCGGTCGCCGCCACGCCACCATGGGGCGACACGCCTGGAGTTGCCACCGCCTGTCCTGGAGCCGTCGCCCGCCAGGGGTCACTGCCTTGCATCTTCGGTAGGCGCCACCAGCACGAGGCGGACGCTGGTCTCGAATACCGTAGACGAGTTTGAGAAAAAATAGATCTTTAAATACCGAATATTTGTAATGAAAATACGGTTATTATTTTAGTCGTATGATATGTAAATGTTGTCATCGTACTAGTACTAAATGTTCAGTTACTAATTATTTGAAATGTAAACATGTATGTTGGTTAGATACTATGGAAAATTTAGTAGTGTACTATGGGAACGTCTTACGCGACGGTCCTTTCGAGGTGGATGTGTCCTTCTGCGAGTCGACTACAGTTGTAGTGAGAGACATGGTCAACGTGGGTTACGCAGCAGTTAGAAGGTGCATCCGAGCGGTGTTTGGCCCAGGGATGCAGGGGGGAAAATGACAATGGAGGCCTTCGTCGTTGACGGAGGAAATGATGGGACAGTTGCCCGTTGGGGTTTGCGGCCTGTCACAGGTGATCGGTCGTGGGGGTCGTACATGAGGTTTGCAAGCAATCCCAATAACTCAACGTATGGTCAGCCGATGGTGTATGTGAAGTTCATTTCAGTCACTGATGTTGCTGGATGCAGTAGCAGGGGTGGTGAGGTCAAGTTGGCCATCACATCAGCCCCTAGCCTCGGCCCATCGGAACCGACGGGCGGCCAGCCTGTGTATGACACAGGATATTGGTCTGCGGCCGTTGACATGAGCGAACACGTGGAGGGATTGCCGGAGGCGCTAGATGATGATGATCATTCTTCTGCGTCTTTGGAGTCAAGCGAAGAAGAAGATGTTCCTCCTCAGAGGGCGGTCGCGGCGGCACTGCAACCTGGGTTTTTACAGGATATGAGCATCACTAATGAATTTCACTCTGATTCTGGCCTAGGAGCGGGGAGCCTGGAGGTTGGGCAAGTTTTCCCATACAAGAAGTCTGCTTACCAGGCAATGGGTAGCTATGCAATCGGCATCCACCGCCAGCATAGAGTGAAGCAGTCTGATAAAACAGAGTTGAAGGTCATATGCATCCACACCGCGAAAGGTTGCCGCAGAAGAGTTCTCGCTAGACTGAAGCCTATGGTATGTCAGTCATGGCATATCACAAAAATAGTGGAGCATACCTGTGAGCAAACTGGGACTCTTTCAAATCACTGCAATGTGACAGCAAGATATGTGGCACAGACGATGGAAACGATTGTGCAGGGAAGTCTCAACATTAGTGTTAGGGCTCTGCAAAAAGATGCAGAAGATCAAATTGGCTTCCCTGTCAGCTACAGCAAGGCTAGGCGTGCGAAGGAAAATATATTCAAGAACTTGTATGGTACCTATGAGGAGGCCTATTCTTATGCCCCCGGAATGCTTCATCAGATAGCAAGTGCTAATAGGGGGACTCAAGTTTGGTGGAGAGAACATCCAAACCCAATGAACCCGGGTGAGCTAATCCTGGACCGCTTATTCTGGGCATTCGCCCAGACTATCCGAGAAGATGCAAAGACATCTGGATGAGAAAGCAAAGAAGTCCCAAAGTCATGGCTGCAGGAAAGTGGACGCACTTAGGAATAAGTGGGAGGTCAATGTGCGAGCCAAGTACGTTAAGGGTCACCACAGAGGATCAAAAAAGCAAGTTGTCACCCTCGGCCCAATGTCCTGTGAGTGCACTTGTAACAAGCCCAAGCTTGAGGGCTACCCTTGCAGTCATGTGCTCCGGGCGGCTGGTGATCAAAAAATCAGTGTCGAGCCATACATATCGCCGTACTTCAACATGTACAATCTGTACAACACTTGGAACGGTGAGTTCTGGGCTTGGGGCATTGATATGAACTACAAAATGTTGTGGCCAGATGGACCGAAATGGGTTCCGAACGCCGACTTGATGAGAACCGCAAAGGGACGACGTCAGTCTAGGCATCATCGCAATGACATGGACCATAGCCAGATGGGAGAACCAAGACGATGCCGCGTTTGCAGGTGTCATGGACATTCACGCAGAGAATGCCCGTATCGAGCCAACAACACCGCATGATGTTGATATATCTGTACTCGCTATGTCTATTTATATTTCTACTCGTTATGTGTACTTATATTAAATTTAAATTCAATCTCTTTGTATTATTGTACTCGTGATGTTAACTTCAGATAGTTAATGTAAATTGTATCTCTTTGTATTTTTTAAGTTAATTTTGATTTGCATTTGTATTTGTATCTTTCTCATAATTTATATTTGTATGTTTATGTGCAGGTTATGGCTGAAGTGCCAGTGCTTTTGCAGGGGGCCCATGACACCGGCCACCATTGCCATCTATTTTTGAACCCAAATACTAAGCATGATTACCGACCTTTGAGACTTCGAACCATAAAGAAAACATGGCCAATACACAATTCTTTCCTTGCTCACCTTGACGCTTATGGACTACAAGGTTTTGCTAGGCTCACATCATGCGACGACAAATTACGTTCGGACCCATCCCTTTTGACATCCCTCGTTGACCGGTGGAGACCTGAAACCCACACCTTTCACTTTCGTTTTGGGGAGCTTGCACCTACACTGAAAGATGTTTCTATGATCACTGCTCTATCAATTAGAGTTGAGCCATTAGTCTCTCCACGAGTGTCTCCATCTTGGGCATTAGATATAGCATCCCGTCTTGGGATGGCAATGCCAGAATCACAACGTTCTGGTGGCCCTCGCGGCATCCCACTCGTCTGGCTTCGTGATAACTTTCATATTTTATCTAGCTTCGTGATGAGGATACAAGAAAAAGACATTTGTTTGCGTATTTGTTGTGGCTCCTCGGGACTCTGTTTCCAAATTCACACGGGGACGTAGTTCTCCCTGGTCTCATCTACATTGCAGAAAATATGGTAGATGAACCTTTACCCGAGCAGCCAAAATACAGCTTCGGTTCTGCCATGCTATCTCATACATATAGAGGCTTGTGTGATGCCACACAAAAAACCTCTTTCACACAAAAAGCTCCATTACTTTGTGTCGCCTACAAGTTCCTACAGTTGTGGTCCTGGGAATACCTCCGTGTAGGACGACCTCGTATAGTAAATCCCGTACACCCATACGACTTTAGCGAGGGCAGCAGTGCAACTATGGCCACCAGGTGGACAAAGGCACGGAAACGCTGGTCTCCAGATATTGCGAAAAATTGTTACCCTATGCACCACCAGCAGTTTGAGATACTTGATGAGGCAGAAGTCACATGGAACCCGTGGACTCAAGCCCATATACAAATGGTCTTTGATATTTGACCCATCACAGCAGGCATCTTGAGCGATAGTGCATTCTGGCTGACTCGCTGCAACTTATTGTTCCTATGGTGTGTTGAGCCTTGCAACCCAGAGCGTGTAATGAGACAGTTCGGTCTCTATCAAGAGATTCCACCACATTTTCCAAGACGTATCGATGAGGAAACCCATAAGTAAGATGTGACCTCCCTAAATAGTTAGTGTCTTTTTTAATTTACTAAACTCACACTTTGTTACATAATTTGCAGGCTAACCAATATGGGCAGGGGTTGGAGTTTATACGATTGAAGGGAACACAACATTCAATGGGTACCAAGTGGGAAAATGAAGCACTAGAAGATATAGTGCATCAACTTAGGTATATTTTATTTACATTATTTTATTACGATGATCATACGATGCGTGAAGATGCTTTGCTTTCATCACAACGGTTTATGTAATTATTTAATTTTGCAGACCGTACGATAGAAGTACAGATCAAGTGTACAAGCAGTGGTACTGCATCAACACACGTACTACCCTGGCCAGTCAGCCAGCTACTATACCAAGACATCTTACACAGGAGGAGCAGGCGCAAAGACATATTGAGCTGCATGTAGTTTACTATCGTGACCAGATGGTAATCACTTGTAACTTTTTTAGGTCCATCATTTCATAATCATTTGAACCAAATAACATCCAAATATTGTTTAGCTTGAAAATTGCAACGAAGTAGGCCAGATGGCTACGGAAAGCATGCCGGCCCAGGGCCCAGCTCGCAAGTCATTCCAGAAACGTTTTCAAGAATACATGGCAACAAAGTTCAGATGCGCTAGAGGCGATGACGTTGTCACTGGAGCGTACAACATGCCGGTAGCAAGGTCAGCCAGACGGAGTGCGGCACCGTCGTCCAGATCGAGCGAGGCGCGTACGAGCCATGGGCAGTGGGGGGAGGGTCCGAGTACTAGAACGACATTGCCACGACATGACTCATCTCTGCCACTGCATCGCTCTTCTTCGGTGCAGCTTCGTTAGGGGCAGACATCTCAGGACCATGGCACGGGCTTGGATTCGATGCCCGAGCAGACTCTTTCCCCTAACTCATATGCGTACACAGGATATGACGCATACACCCAAGGTGAGGGATCTCAGTCGTATCTCTCCACGCGAGGGATCTCCATGCCCGAGGAGACTCGTGTACCAGATTTAAACCAATACCACGTACCATGGCCAGACAGTACAGGCGAGGGATCTGATCAGGTAGTCATGTTTACATTTTAATGCATTTACAATGATATCATATATTATCCTCTAACAGTTTGTTTATAATGTTTCTATGTGCAGGACATACCTGATGTTAATTGGGGCGATGAGGACACCCAACATGGCCTCAACGCTGGCGTCCGGGGAGCATCACATGATCATGGCGACACGGTTACATCATTAGTTACAGAGTTCTTCGGAGGGGATGTTATTGGCCCATCTTTTATCCCCGCAGAGTCACAACCATACGCCTACAATTACGCTTCAGGTTCGCAACAAGGATTCCCGACTCCACCACCTACGCAGGAGTCGCAGACACATGAAGCCGAATTGGAGTACGGCCGCGGTCTTCGTGTAACTCGGCCACCTAATCGGTTGTCGCTTTCCGGTCGTAAGGAAAGGCCAAGTGGTCGTCGTAAACTAGGGTGATTCATCTATGCACGTGTGCGACCCATCGTATCTACATATGTCAGTATCAGACTTTCCGATTTAAACATCTATGTATGCTGAAATAAAAATGCATCAGTCAGGAACAATTTTTCCGGCCTATATCTCCCGCCATACTATCCCGCTTCACTCTTCGGCTTATGTTAGGCCGAAATGATTTTTATTTAAATTTTGGCTGATGAATAGTGTGCAACCATTACCCATCTTAGACATTGAAAAAAAATATTTTCGCGCAACCCTTTTCCCTCAATATTTTCCCGCCAACGCTTTTCCTCCATATGTTGCCGCCACCCATTTCCCGCCAACCCCTTCCCACCATATCTTCCCGCCACCCGTTTCCCGCCAACCCCTTCCCGCCAACCCTTTCCCGCCATACCGCATTCGTTCTTTCCCGCCATTTTCTCCTCTCTACCTATAAAACCCCCTTCAGACGGAGGTGGATAAGCATTCGAGTGTAGTGTAGTCGAGATGTCCCATTATCCTTTCGATCGTAGTTTTCACCCTGGGATGAGCAGGACTCTTCTGAGGCTAGCTACCGATTTCAGGATGGACAATAGGATAGTTCCATGGGACGAACTCACCGGTAGTGACACCATAATGAATGAGTTGGCTCACGAATTACGTAGGTCTGGGTGGCCTGAAAGGACGTATGAGGAGGTACGTAAAGAACTTCTTAGGTTGCATGCAAGGTGGAAGAAGGTAGTCGAGCCGAAGAGTGAAACTTTTAGAAGGACTGCAGAAAAGCATCCATTTTTATGGACTGAGGAGAGCGAGGACGAAGATGACATCTTCATGCCGCCGCTTCCGGGTTCTGCATCGTCAAAGGGCAAGAGTTCTACATCGTCCAAGGACAAGAGTACTGCATCCTCGAAGGGCAAGAGTTCTGCATCGTCCAAGGGTAAGAGTTCTGCATCCTCGAAGGGCAAGAGTTCTGCATCGACGGAGGATGACGATGATACCTTCATGTAGTTTTTAAGCTGTATTCCAGTTCTACCGTTTAATTCAGATGCACTTGCATTATTAGTTTGTACTCTCTTATTGTAGGGCATTATGTTCTATCTTAATTTCATTTTGTAGTGGAGGGAAATAAAATGCCACTACTTTATTCTAAAACTATATATATTCTTTTTTTTCCATTACGACACAGTACAACTGAAAATAAGATACATCGTAGAATTGAAATAAAGCTGCATTTAAATACTGAAATAAAGCTACATTAAACTGCAGAAATAAAGATACAAATGATTGCGAAATTTAAAATACTACCACAGGAATCTACTGAGTCCAGCGTGGATATTTTCCTTTTTCATCGCCACCTTCTTCTGCTGCCTTGGCCTGACGAGCCCTTTCTTTCTTTCTCTGCCTCTCCCCCTCACAAGCCTCCTTTCGCTGTCGTTCCTGCTCCATGCGACGGGCCTCTTCCCTATTTTTCTTTCCTAAATCCTGGAAAAAAACGGTGTTGATCCGCATAGTATTTTTTTAACTCTCTCTCTTGCTCTGCTTTCTCCTCAGCTTCCGCCTTCTCGCGTCGCTCTTCCGCATAGAAACTATTCCACGCACGGCGACTTCTTTCACGAATCTCGGTCACTACCCAAGCCGGCATCTCCGTGTCAATCCAACGATAGTACATGCACAGAGGCCGAGGAGACTACAATAAGAAACAAGAATGTTATTAAAGAATCTATCAAAATACCAACAATATCTATTCGTGATGGTTAAAGCATACTGGAGGCTTGTCGTACTCTGAAATAGCTACGGGTGGATCTTCGTCATAATTGGCGCACATGAAAAACTTCATGCCCAATCAATCTGAAAAATCCGTAACCTCCTTCACCTTGCAAAGATCGCCACACCAACACCGCAGGACTGCCACCCCCGGAGGCAAACTTGCATTCTTGATTTTCCTCGGCCTAATGCTTTGATCCGAGCAAGGCAAACTCATATCGACTGAAAAAATGTGTTACACACTTTGCGCAGTGGCGATTTCGAGGATGGCTGGACGAGAGCCTCGATGGCTCAGACGATAAATGATGGCGAGAAAGTAAGCGCGAACAGACGAAATTAGGCGGGAAATTTTAGGATCCCTGTAGTGTCGGCACAACAGGTTCCTACAGCACCCGATTCCTGCAGCGATTGACTGATTACCGCAGTGCCGTCGCATCCGCTCAAGCAATAGCCAGAGCGATTCTCGCAGTGCCGTCGCATCCTATGAGGCAAAGTAGCAAAAGCATGACTGATTCCCGGGCGAAAGAACCAAAATCAGCCATCAACGTCCATATTCCCGCGCGTGCGAATCACCGTCGTCAGCGTCGCTGTCGCGCCTGGGAATCAGGGCCGTCAGCGTGGTGTCGCTGTCGCGCCAGAGAGGCCGCCTGGAGTAGTGGCGGCGTGGCCCACCGGCTGGGCCCGCAAGCAACAGGTTTTGTCGGCCTGCAAGCGACATGTGCAGCGCCCGCAGCCTCGCCCGGTGGCGGCATGGCCCACCAGGCCTGGCACATTACATCCCGGCTGCTGCGCTGTGCATAATCCGTTACACCCCGCGCGGCCGCCTCCTGCTGTGGCGGCAGGGCCCGCCGCCTCCTGGCGTGGCGGCAGGTGCCACGTGTCGCCTGCCGCGCCTGCCGCCACGGCCCAGGGGTCTTTTTTGTCAAATATATCCACGGGTAGTCCTTTTTGACAATTCTGTTGGCCATGGGGTCTTTTTGGACAAAAAACCTCAACCAGGACCTATGTAGCTAACTAACCGGAAAATTTGTCTAGCTCCACCTTTTAGCAGAGGCTATAGCCTACATGTTCATGCATGTACACTGGAGTCTTGCATCTGGTTTATGACCAAAGGAACACGCACTGTAACATTTTCTACTTAGCTAGCCGTCCTGCACTGCACCTTCAGACAATAAAGCCACCCATTGTAATTGTATACACCTACAGCCATCCACGGATGACGACGGCGACGAGCTCTTCTAGATCGATAACAGTCATGCCCATGCATTCGCTCTGCACGTTCACTTGCTTCCCCTGTTTCTTCATCCTGAAAAGTCGAGCTCCCTGTTTTCCCATGCATTCCACGGCGCACACAGGAAAACACACTTGACCTACTCCTACCTTAGCTGCATCTATCTATCTGTGCGCTCGTGTGCCAAAACAAACCCTATATATAGACCTCCCCAACGCCTTCAAGTTCCTACACCATCACACAATATCCAGAACCATCTCACTGTCATGGCGTTCCGACGCCCTCTCGCATTCCACCATGAGTGCATGCTCGTGATCGCCTTCGTGCTGGTCTCCTGTCTCGCCGGCGCCGCCACGGCGAAGCAGACGGGCCAGCTGACCGTGTTCTGGGGCCGGAACGCCGGCGAGGGCACGCTGCGCGAGGCCTGCGACACGGGGCTCTACTCCACCGTCGTCATCTCCTTCTACAGCGTCTTCGGGCACGGCCGCTACTGGGGCGACCTCTCCGGCCACCCTCTCGCCGGCGTCGGTGCCGACATCAAGCACTGCCAGTCCAGGAACATCCTCGTCCTCCTCTCCATCGGCGGGCCCGGGAACGGCTACTCCCTCCCGTCCTCCGCCTCCGCCGCAGCCGTCGCCGACAACCTCTGGAACGCGCACCTCGGCGGGCGCCGGAACGGCGTGTACCGCCCGTTCGGCGACGCCGCCGTCGACGGCATCGACTTCTACATCGACCAGGGCGCCCCCGACCACTACGACGAGCTGGCCAGCCGCCTTGACGGGTACAACCGGTTCTACCGCGGCCGGAAGGGTGTGCGCCTGACGGCCACGCCGCGGTGCGGGTTGCCCGACCGCCGCCTGGGGGCGGCGCTCCGGACGGGGCTGTTCGAGCGCATCCACGTCAGGTTCTACGGCAACGACACATGCTCGCTGGGGAAGGGCGGCACGTACGGCGTGGTAGGGCAGTGGGAGAAGTGGACGGCGGCGTTCCCGAGGACGCAGGTGTACCTGGGCCTCGCGCCGGCGGAGAGTGGCGTGCCGGAGGGGGCGCAGGGCACCGTCGCCGTTTACCTCAAGTACCTGTACTACGACCTGCTGCCCAAGGTGCAGAAGGCCAACAACTATGGCGGGGTCATGGTCTGGGACAGGTTCGCCGACAAGAAGACACGCTGGAGCAGCGTCGTCAGCGGATGGGCCTGATCGTTTATATCGCTGGTTTACAGCTACGGATCGGAGTACATACTACTCCTACTGTGTATGCGTGTGTATGAATAAAACGGCATCCATATGATAATGATATATGGATGTGAACTGAAGTTGTTTGTTGTTCTAGTCAATGAGATAAGGAATATGATCACTTCTCCTACCACTTTTACCCCCAATAATTTTTGCTTAGCGGCGGCGACTTGGAGGCGGAGGCGTCGGTGGTCGGCGTTTTGGGGTCGTCTTCTTCCTCTCCGGTGTCGGCGTTCTTTGGAGCCTCGGCATCAAGCAGGCGACCTCCCCCTGTGCTCGCGGTCCTGGGTGACCGCCGTGCGCGTTCCTTCCCCGGCTGGATCTCGGAGCGGCGGATCCAGATCAAGAAATCGAAGCTGCTGATGTTAGAACACCGGCGGTGCTGCTGGCTTGGCGAAGGATGGAGGCTCTCTGGAGTTCGAGGTTCGACAACTTCTCGTCCGTAGGGGATCATCTTCATTCCAAGGTTTGAAGATGCAGCGGGCGGCCCGTCGTCGGCACGTCTGGTTCCTCGCCGGCGTCACTGTGTTACAGAAGGACCTGTGTGTTATTTCTTTCTTTGTGGGGTGTCTTTCTGTAATGTCTGGGCTTTAATATAATCAGTGGTTTTCTCACAAAAAAAATTCCTTTTTGTGCTGCCACGTTATGTGCATTTTAAGCGGCGACGTGGGCCTGATTTTGGACAGAACGACAATCTGTGACCCGCGCACGCACGCGTCAGCGAGAAAAGGAATTGATAGCCCGCAAGCAGACACCTGTGCACGTTGCCCCCCACGCGCACACGGTGGCCAGCCGACCTGGCAGCTGTCGTCCGCCGCCGCCACGAACGGAGGTGACAATTTGGGTTCGCCAGTGGACCCAACGTAGGTGGGCTCAATTTGCATTGGGCCAGCGGGGACTGAAGCACAGTACACGACCGAGATGGGCTGAATTTGCCTTGGGCCAGTACGCGATCAATAATAGATATTATATTAACCCCGCGAACCCAGTATAGCTTTTGAAAGTTTTTATTACCCAACTTCCACTGTTTGAGATTCGTGCAACCAATCTCTCACGTTGGATGCATCACTGACCTTCTCAAACCCTAGTGCTGCTCCCTGCCCACCGGCCGCCAACACCATCGCCTCAACGCGTGCACTGCTCTTTCGCTGCTGGCCATCACCGTCGGCCTCACCGCCACACACTGCGCCCATGCACCTGCGCACCAAGCTCGTGACTGGCTTTGGTGCCGCTTGACTCGCTGCGTGTGTCGTGGTTTTAAGTCTGACAGTAGAATGGGGGTAGGGATGTAGAGGCAAGATCTTAGCTATGGAGAAGTTGTACGCACAAGTTTTACAAGTTCAGGCCCTTCTCAGAGGAAGTAACAGCCCTACGTCTCGGAGCCCGGAGGCGGTCGACTGGATTATATGCGTGTGTGTTACAGGGGGTGCGAACCCTTGTCCCAGAGGAGGGGGGTGGCTTATATAGAGTGCGCCAGGACCCCAGCTCCCCTCCGTTACACAGGGTTCAATGTTCATAAAGAAGGAGCGTTACAGGTAACGTCCGTAGTAAAGTGCTAAGGGTAAATGCCTGACCGTTGCTGCGCGGAGTGGCTTTAGGTCTTCTGCACGTCGAGTGGTTTAGTGGTCGAGTGACGTAAAAGGGGGGGTGTCTCCGAGTGAATGGTAGGTCGAGTGAATTGCACTCGACACCTTTGTTGGGTCCCCTCTATTTACTCTTGAACCTCTTTGCTTCTAGGACAAGGACCTTAGGTAGGACGTATAGGTCAGGCCTATTACCCTACCCCAGGTCTATGTCCTCATCAGCGTGCATAGCCTGCGGGCATGCTGGCCCGCAAGCTAGCCCGTACCTGCTTCCCCGCAGGCTCACCGGGTAGGTACTGCCGCCAGGCACGCTCCCACGCGCCGCCAGTCGCCGTGGTGGCAAAAAAAATTGAAATGGTGATTCTGGTCTAAGGAAATGTTGAATATATATAGTTTTTTCAAGATGTTAAACTAGACAGTGAAAAATGTTGAATGCAATATTTTTCTTACAAAAGAAAATATTGAATATGATATTTTTGGATGTTGAACTAGTTTTGAAAATGTTGAACTTAGTTTGTTGAAATATTGACTTAAATAGACCTAATGGGCTTCAAAATTATGTTGGTTAACCAGCTTCCACAAATTGTATATAGGAGCCCCCGTTAACCCCACCTATCAATAGATCATATAAAAGAAAGAAAGAAATTGATCTTTCTAGACTTCAAGCTCTGACGTGGGCTATTTGGTGTACACATAACTATTTGACTTTGAGGAAAGAAAATTCTTTTTTATGCACGTCATGTTTAGGGAGCATATTAACTGCGATTTTTTTAAACATTACAGACGCAAGCGCTCATACATACGAGCATACACTCACCGTAATGAACACACACACGCACACCCTACCCCTATGAGCACCTCCGAGAGACTAAGCCGGCATATCATCTTGAGATTTACGAAGTCACCGTAGGGGCCTCGTCGTCGACGGGAACGTCTCCTTCCACTGAAAGCGCAATCCTGAAATAAATTCAGGAATAATGCGAGCACCAGGACTTGAACTCTGATGGGCTAGGGATACCACTGTCCCTCTAACCATCCAACCACAGGTTGGTTCGCTATTAACTACGATTTTGATCTCTGTTGCAGCATGACGATACAAGGACTGTCTTCCTTATATGCCTTTGTTAAAAATGGATGGAGAAGTAATAATAGACTATGGTTTTGATTTTTTTTTTAGTATATACTGATTTTATTTTATTTCCGATCAGCATTTGTGTTGAGAATAATGTAAAAAAATTAGCTGGACACATTTCTCTTTTCTAAAAAAATCAAGTTAGATGAATCATGCAAACGGGCATACAGACCTTTTGATCTTATGTTGACATCATATATTCAACATGGAGAGAGTACCTACTCTGCCACAGTGAAGATCTAACCACCAGATGCACTCTTCAATCTTCATCTCACTATTCCCCTGTCGGAATCAGTCCTCATCGGCGTGACTAAGACCAATTAGATGATGTGCATCTTTTCTACAAGTTTTGCCAAAAGCAGAACGTATTATATTGCAACCGAGGGATTAGCTAGGCTTCAAGTTAATGGAAGTCCTTAATTAAGATTCACATCTAGTGAAAAACGGGGCTTTAGTCCCGGGTCACCAACCAGGACAACGAAATTGGGACTAAAGGCCCTCACCCTTTAGTCCTGGTTGGCCACAACCCAGGACTAAAGTCCCTCCACATGACCGCGAGCGCACGCCGGAGGCTGGAGGCCTTTTAGTCCCGGTTGGTGATACCAACCGGGACTAAGGCTCCTCCACGTGGCCGCGAGACCTCAACAATCGGGACTAAGGATTTTGTGTTGGGGTTTAGAGTTTTAGGGTTTAGGATTTGTGGTTTATTTGTGTCTTTTCATTTTGTGTTTTCCATTCAATTCCTTTTCATTTCAAACATATTTTACGCTACTACATACTATACACGTTATGCATATATAATATAATTTCTCGTACGATCATACATATATCATATAATTTCACGTAAGACCATATATATACACAATTTGGTATATACAATTTCTCCTACAATTTGAAGATCATTACATGCAGGCATTAGCGGCAATGGTATATGCTCCGCTTTAAGATATGACCACCGTAAGCAAAAATCAAGCAATTTCCTCTTGACTTGCTCGTATGCAGTTCTCTGGTAGGAGCTTCTCCCGCATCTCTTCCATCTTTAAAGAAGGAGATCAATATGAATATATTAGTTGTGTGTACATATATTAGATCATCATAAAAAAATTGTGAATAGTGTTTACATACCTGAAGTTGTCTTACATCTCTGCGCCATTCGGTCGTCATGCGAATGTTCTCGTAAACGTAATATGCATATAAATTAGTCCCGTGTTTCTGCCTCATGCACTTTGCGAGAATAGAATTCAATCAGATAATAATCAAGCATGATAATGGTATTGAAACTAGAATTATCGAGATGTGCGGACCTAGCTAGTACTACTTAATTACCTTCAGCCATCGCCAACGCAACTCCGGTTTCCATTCACCGACAACATCATTGATGAACCGTTTCCAAACCCTGCCCGGCAAAGAAAATGAATAAAGGAGTTATTAATTACTTGATATCAGGAAATGAACGAAAGAGGCCGTGTTGGGGAACGTAGTAATAATTCAAAATTTTCCTACGTGTCACCAAGATCAATCTAGGAGATGCTAGCAACGAGAAAGAGGGAGTGCATCTTCATACCCTTGAAGACCGCTAAGCGGAAGCGTTACAAGAACGCGGTTGATGGAGTCGTACTCGCAGCGATTCAAATCGCAGAAGATCCGATCTAGCGCCGAACGGACGGCGCCTCCGCGTTCAACACACGTACAGCCCGGGGACGTCTCCTCCTTCTTGATCCAGCAAGGGGAGAGGAGAAGTTGAGGGAGAACTCTAGCAGCACGACGGTGTGGTGGCAATGGAGCTCGTGGTTCTCCGGCAGAGCTTCGCTAAGCACTACGGAGGAGGAGGAGGAGTTGGAGGAGGAGAGGGCTGCGCCAGGCCAGGGGGTGCGGCTGCCCTCCCACCCCTCCACTATATATAGGGGCAAGGGAGAGGGGGGCCGGTCCCTTAGATCCCATCTGGTGGGAGGGGCGGCGGCCAGGGAGGGTGGCTTGCCCCCCAAGTCAAGGGGGGCGCCCCCTCCAGGGTTTCCCCAAACCCTAGGCGCATGGGCCCTAGGGGGAGGTTGGTGCCCAGCCCACTTAGGGGCTGGTTCCCTTCCACCTACAGCCCATAAGGCCCTCCGGGGCAGGTGGACCCTCCCGGTGGACCCCCGGAACCCCTTCGGTGGCCCCGGTACAATACCGGCATACCCCCGAATACTTCCGGTGACCGTATGATGACTTCTCATACATAAATCTTTACCTCCGGACCATTCTGGAACTCCTCGTGACGTCCGGGATCCTATCCGGGACTCCGAACAACCTTCGGTAACCACATACTATTTCCCATAACAACTCTAGCGTCACCGAACCTTAAGTGTGTAGACCCTACGGGTTCGGGAACCATGCAGACATGACCGAGACATCTCTCCGGCCAATAACCAATAGCGGGATCTGGATACCCATATTGGCTCCCACATGTTCCACGATGATCTCATCGGATGAACCACGTTGTCGGGGATTCAATCAATCCCGTATACAATTCCCTTTGTCAATCGGTATGTTACTTGCCCGAGATTCGATCGTCGGTATCCCAATACCTCGTTCAATCTCGTTATCGGCAAGTCACTTTACTCGTTCCGTAATGCATGATCCCGTGACTAACGACTTAGTCACATTGAGCTCATTATGATGATGCATTACCGAGTGGGCCCAGAGATACCTCTCCGTCATACGGAGTGACAAATACCAGTCTCGATTCGTGCCGACCCAACAGACACTTTCGGAGATACCTGTAATGCACCTTTATAGCCACCCGGTTACGTTGTGACGTTTGGTACACCCAAAGCATTCCTACGGTATCCGGGAGTTGCACAATCTCATGGTCTAAGGAAACGATACTTGACATTAGAAAAGCTCTTAGCAAACGAACTACACGATCTTGTGCTATGCTTAGGATTGGGTCTTGTCCATCACATCATTCTCCTAATGATGTGATCCCGTTATCAATGACATCCAATGTCCATGGTCAGGAAACCATAACCATCTATTGATCAACGAGCTAGTCAACTAGAGGCTTACTAGGGACATGTTGTGGTCTATGTATTCACACATGTATTACGGTTTCCAGTTAATACAATTATAGCATGAACAATAGACAATTATCATGAACAAGGAAATACAATAATAACCATTTTATTATTGCCTCTAGGGCATATTTCCAACAGTCTCCCACTTGCACTAGAGTCAATAATCTAGTTCACATCACTATGTGATTATAATGAATCCAACACCCATGGGGTTTGTTCATATCTCGCTTGTGAGAGAGGTTACTAGTCAACGGGTCTGAACCTTTCAGATCCGTGTGTGCTTTACAAATCTCTATGTCATCTTGTAGATGCAGCTACCACGCGCTACTTGGAGCTATTCCAAATAACTGCTCTACTATACGAATCCGGTTTACTACTCAGAGTCATCCAGATAGTGTCAAAGTTTGCATCGACGCAACCCTTTACGACGAACTCTTTCACCACCTCCATAATCAAGAAAATTCCTTAGTCCAGTAGTTACTAAGGATAAGTTCGACCGCTGTCATGTGATCCATTCCTGGATCACTCTTGTACCCCTTGACTAACTCATGGCAAGGCACACTTCAGGTGCGGCACACAGCATAGCATACTGTAGAGCCTACGTCTAAAGCATAGGGGACGACCTTCGTCCTTTCTCTCTCTTCTGCCGTGGTCAGGTCTTGAGTCTTACTCAATACTCACACCTTGTAACACAGCCAAGAACTCCTTCTTTGCTGATCTATTTTGAACTCCTTCAAAATCCTGTCACGGTATGCATTCATTTGAAAGTACTATTAAGCGTTTTCGATCTATCCTTATAGATCTTGATGCTCAATGTTCAAGTAGCTTAATCCAGGTTTTGCATTGAAAAACACTTTTCAAATAACCCTGTATGTTTTCCATCATTTCTGATCAACAATATGTCAACAACATATACTCATCAGAAATTCTATAGAGATCCCACTCACTTCTTTGGAAATACAAGTTTCTCATAAACTTTGTATAAACCCAAAATCTTTGATCATCTCATCAAAGCGTACATTCCAACTCCGAGATGCTTACTCCAATCCTTAGAAGGATTACTGGAGCTTTGCATACTTGTTAGCATCTTTCAGGATTGACAAAACCTTCTGGTTGTATCACATACAACCTTTCCTCAAGAAAATCGTCGAGGAAACAATGTTTTGACATCCTATCTGCAAGATTTCATAAATAATGCAGTAGCTGCTAATATAATTCCAACAGACTCTTAGCATCGCTACGAGTGAGAAAGTCTCATCGCAGTCAACTCCTTGAACTTGCCGGAAAACATCTTAACGACAAGTCGAGCTTTCTTAATGGTGACACTTACCATCATTGTCTGTCTTCCTTTTAAAATCCATCTGCACCCAACAGCCTTACGACCATCAAGTTGTTCTTCCAAAGTCTACACTTTGTTTTTATACATGGATCCTCTCTCGGATTTTATGGCCTCGAGCCATTCGTCGGAATCCGGGCCCATCATCGCTTCTCCATAGCTCGTAGGTTCATTGTTGTCTAGCAACATGACTTCCAAGACAGGATTACGTACCACTCTGAAGTAGCATGCATCCTTGTCGTCCTACGAGGTTTGGTAGTGACTTGATCCGAAGTTTCATGATCACTATCATAAGCTTCCACTTCAATTGGTGTAGGTGCCACAGGAACAACTTCCTGTGCCCTGCTACACACTAGTAGAAGTCATGGTTCAATAACCTCATCAAGTCTCCCCATCCTCCCACTCAATTCTTTCGAGAGAAACTTTTCCTCGAGAAAGGACATGTTTCTAGAAACAATCACTTTGCTTCCGGATCTAAAATAGGAGGTATACCCAACTGTTTTGGGTATTCTATGAAGGTGCATTTATCCGCTTTGGGTTCGAGCTTATCAGCCTGAAACTTTTCCTCATAAGCGTCGCAGCCCCAAACTTTTAAGAAACGACAGCATAGGTTTCTCTATACGGTGTCGTCTCAACGGAATTGCGTGGTGCCCTATTTAAAGTGAATGCGGTTGTCTCTAATGCCTAACCCATAAACGATAGTGTAATTCGATAAGAGACATCATGGTATGCACCATATCCAATAGGGTGCAGTTATGATGTTCGGACACACCATCACACTATGGTGTTCCAGGCGGTATTAGTTGTGAAACAATTTCCACAATGTCTTAATTGTGTGCCAAACTCGTAACTCAGATATTCATCTCTATGATCATATCACAGACATTTTATCCTCTTGTCACGACGATCTTCAACTTCACTCTGAAATTACTTGAACCTTTCAATAATTCAGACTTGTGTTTCATCAAGTAAATATTCTCAGCATCTACTCAAATCATCTGTGAAGTAAGAACATAACGATATCCACTGCGTGCCTCATCACTCATTGGACTGCACACATCAAATGTATTACTTCCAACAAGTTGCTCTCTTGCTTCATCTTACTGAAATAGAGGCCTTTCAGTCATTTTGCCCATGTGGCATGATTTGCATGTCTCAAGTGATTCAAAATCAAGTGAGTTCAAACGATCCATCTGTATGGAGTTTCTTCATGCATATCAACCAATAGACATGGTTCGCATGTCTCAATCTTTTCAAAAATGAGTGAGTCCAAAGATCCATCAACATGGAGCTTCTTCATGCGTTTTATACCAATATGACTCAAGTGGCAGTGCCACAAGTATGTGGTACTATCATTACTATCTTATATCTTTTGGCATGAACATGTGTATCACTACGATCGAGATTCAATAAACCATTCATTTTAGGTGTAAGACCATTGAAGGTATTATTCAAATAAACAGAGTAACCATTATTCTCCTTAAATGAATAACCGTATTGCGATAAACATAATCCAATCATGTCTATGCTCAACGCAAACACCAAATAACAATTATTTAGGTTTAACACCAATCTCGATGGTAGAGGGAGCATGCGATGCTTGATCACATCAATCTTGGAAACACTTCCAACACATATCGTCATCTCACCTTTAGCTAGTCTCCGTTTATTCCGTAGCCTTTTATTTTGAGTTACCAACACTTAGCAACCGAACCGGTATCTAATACCCTGGTGCTACTAGGAGTACTAGTAAAGTACACACTAATATAATGTATATCCAATATACTTCTGTCGACCTTGCCTACCTTCTCATCTACCAAGTATCTAGGGTAGTTCTGCTTCAGTGACCGTTCCCCTCATTACAGAAGCACTTAGTCTCGGGTTTGGGTTCAACCTTGGGTTTCTTCTCTAGAACAGCAACTGATTTGCCGTTTCATGAAGTATCCCTTCTTTCCCTTGCCCTTCTTGAAACTAGTGGTTTTATTAACCATCAACAATTGATGCTCCTACTTGATTTCTACTTTCGTGGTGTCAAACATCACGAATAGCTCAAGGATCATCATATCTATCCCTGATTTGTTATAGTTCATCACGAAGCTCTAGTAGCTTGGTGGCAGTGACTTTGGAGAACCATCACTATCTCATCTAGAAGATTAACTCCCACTCGATTCAAGCGATTGTAGTACTCAGACAATCTGAGCACATGCTCAACGATTGAGCTTTTCTCCCTTAGTTTGCAGGCTTAAGACACTTGTCAGAGGTCTCATACCTCTTGACGTGGGCACTAGTATGAAATCCCAATTTCAGTCTTTGGAACATCTCATATGTTCTGCGACGTTTCAAAACCGTCTTTGGTGCCACAATTTTAAACCGTTAGCATCACACACTGAACTATCACGTAGTCATCAAAACGTGTATGTCAGATGTTTCGCAACATCTACAGACGACGCTCGAGGTTTAGCACACCGAGCGGTGCATTAAGTACATAAGCCTTCTATGCAGCAATGAGGACAATCCTCAGTTTACGGACCCAGTCCGCATAATTGCTACTATCAACTTTCAACTAAATTTTCTCTAGGAACATATCTTAGTAGAACTAAAGCGTAAGCTACGACATAATTTGCAAAGATCTTTTGACTATGTTCATGATAATTAAGTTCATCTAATCAAATTATTTAATGAACTCCCACTAAGATAGACATCCCTCTAGTCATCTAAGTGATACATGATCCGAGTCAACTAGGCCGTGTCCGATCATCACGTGAGACGGACTAGTCATCATCGGTGAACATCTCCATGTTGATCGTATCTACTATATGACTCATGTTCGACCTTTCGGTCTCTTGTGTTCCGAGGCCATGTCTGTACATGCTAGGCTCGTCAAGTCAACCTAAGTGTTTCGCATGTGTAAATCTGGCTTACACCCGTTGTATGTGAACGTTAGAATCTATCACACCCGATCATCATGTGGTGCTTCGAAACAACGAACCTTCGCAACGGTGCACAGTTAGGGGGAACACGTCTCTTGAAATTTTAGTGAGGGATCATCTTATTTATGCTACCGTCGTTCTAAGCAAATAAGATGTAAACATGACAAACATCACATGCAAATCATAAAGTGACATGATATGGCCAATATCATCTTGCGCCTTTGATCTCCATCTTCGAGGCGCGGCATGATCACCTTCGTCACCGGCATGACACCATGATCTCCATCATCATGATCTCCATCGTCGTATCTTCATGAAGTTGTCTCGCCAACTATTACTTCTACTACTATGGCTAACGGTTAGCAATAAAGTAAAGTAATTACATGGCGTTTTCATTGACACGCAGGTCATACAATAAATTAAGACAACTCCTATGGCTCCTGCCGGTTGTCATACTCATCGACATGCAAGTCATGATTCCTATTACAAGAACATGATCAATCTCATACATCACATATATAATTCATCACATCCTTTTGGCCATATCACATCACATAGCATACCCTGCAAAAACAAGTTAGACGTCCTCTAATTGTTGTTGCATGTTTTACGTGGCTGCTATGGGTTTCTAGCAAGAACGTTTCTTAACTACGCAAAAGCCACAACGGTGATATGCCAATTGCTATTTACCCTTCATAAGGACCCTCTTCATCGAATCCGATCCGACTAAAGTGGAAGAGACAGACACCCGCTAGCCACCTTATGCATCAAGTGCATGTCAGTCGGTGGAACCTGTCTCACGTAAGAGTACGTGTAAGGTCGGTCTGGGCCGCTTCATCCCACAATGCCGCCGAATCAAGATAAGACTAGTAACGGCAAGCAAGTTGAACAAATCATCGCCCACAACTACTTTGTGTTCTACTCGTGCATAGAATCTACGCATAGACCTAGCTCATGATGCCACTGTTGGGGAACGTAGTAATAATTCAAAATTTTCCTACGTGTCACCAAGATCAATCTAGGAGATGCTAGCAACGAGAGAGAGGGAGTGCATCTTCATACCCTTGAAGACCGCTAAGCGGAAGCGTTACAAGAACGCGGTTGATGGAGTCGTACTCGCAGCGATTCAAATCGCGGAAGATCCGATCTAGCGCCGAACGGACGGCGCCTCCGCGTTCAACACACGTACAGCCCGGGGACGTCTCCTCCTTCTTGATCCAGCAAGGGGAGAGGAGAAGTTGAGGGAGAACTCTAGCAGCACGACGGCGTGGTGGCAATGGAGCTCGTGGTTCTCCGGCAGAGCTTCGCTAAGCACTACGGAGGAGGAGGAGGAGTTGGAGGAGGAGAGGGCTGCGCCAGGCCAGGGGGTGCGGCTGCCCTCCCACCCCTCCACTATATATAGGGGCAAGGGAGAGGGGGGCCGGCCCCTTAGATCCCATCTGGTGGGAGGGGCGGCGGCCAGGGAGGGTGGCTTGCCCCCCAAGTCAAGGGGGGCGCCCCCTCCAGGGTTTCCCAAACCCTAGGCGCATGGGCCCTAGGGGGAGGGTTGTGCCCAGCCCACTTAGGGGCTGGTTCCCTTCCACCTACAGCCCATAAGGCCCTCCGGGGCAGGTGGACCCTCCTGGTGGACCCCCGGAACCCCTTCGGTGGCCCCGGTACAATACCGGCATACCCCCGAATACTTCCGGTGACCGTATGATGACTTCCCATATATAAATCTTTACCTCCGGACCATTCCAGAACTCCTCGTGACGTCCGGGATCCTATCCGGGACTCCGAACAACCTTCGGTAACCACATACTATTTCCCATAACAACTCTAGCGTCACCGAACCTTAAGTGTGTAGACCCTACGGGTTCGGGAACCATGCAGACATGACCGAGACATCTCTCCGGCCAATAACCAATAGCGGGATCTGGATACCCATATTGGCTCCCACACGTTCCACGATGATCTCATCGGATGAACCACGATGTCGGGGATTCAATCAATCCCGTATACAATTCCCTTTGTCAATCGGTATGTTACTTGCCCGAGATTCGATCGTCGGTATCCCAATACCTCGTTCAATCTCGTTACCGGCAAGTCACTTTACTCGTTCCATAATGCATGATCCCATGACTAACTACTTAGTCACATTGAACTCATTATGATGATGCATTACCGAGTGGGCCCAGAGATACCTCTCCGTCATACGGAGTGACAAATACCAGTCTCGATTCGTGCCAACCCAACAGACACTTTTGGAGACACCTGTAATGCACCGTTATAGCCACCCAGTTACGTTGTGACGTTTGGTACACCCAAAGCATTCCTACGGTATCCGGGAGTTGCACAATCTCATGGTCTAAGGAAATGATACTTGACATTAGAAAAGCTCTTAGCAAACGAACTACGATCTTGTGCTATGCTTAGGATTGGGTCTTGTCCATCACATCATTCTCCTAATGATGTGATCCCGTTATCAATGACATCCAATGTCCATGGTAAGGAAACCATAACCATCTATTGATCAACCAGCTAGTCAACTAGAGGCTTACTAGGGACATGTTGTGGTCTATGTATTCACACATGTATTACGGTTTCCAGTTAATACAATTATCGCATGAACAATAGACAATTATCATGAACAAGGAAATACAATAATATCCATTTTATTATTGCCTCTAGGGCATATTTCCAACAGGCCGATATAGTGCGATAATGATTGACATTACATGTCGAGCATCCTAAACACGCCGGTGTATTCTCAAGGGTCTTTCCCTAGTGAGTCAAGGGTTTCAATAGTTCCATCGTCAACTTTAATGATTAGCAGGATCCAGTGGAACCTGCGCACACGTTTATATAAGCAGGCATGCATAGCTCATCAACTACACTTAACATCGAGTATGCAAAATAGAATTTGTAGTACAAGACAGTAACACTCACTTGAAGTTGTAAGGAAATAGTATTTCTATTCTGGTATTTTGTGCATTCATAAACCTTAGCAAGTTAGCCTCTGAGTCTTTGGGGTGGTCTTGTATCATTTTTTCATTAATGATATATGGGTCAACGAACCCAATGTCATAGATTCCATCTCTTCTGCATTCGAGAATCTTCATTTTGCATAATAGCGTATAAAAGAATATAGTGAAGATAATTACAGGCAATGAACGAGCTGAGCTAGAGACTTAAATTACAGAAAGAAATCACTTACAAACAATAGCAACTGACGATAGATTTGTCGAGTGCGTCTTGATTGTATAACTGAAAAATTGCTGAAAACTCAATGCATATCTCGTTTTCATAGAAGTAATGCTCTTCCTTGACTTCCACCATGAGCATCTCTCACCCGTTCTTTACTTTTTTTCATGTACCACTCATGCAATCTTCGCATTTGTGTTGATAGATGTGGGACCTGCTCAGGTCTGGCCAGAGTTTTCCCGGGGGCGTATTGCCATGCTACATCAGCCACGAGGACTTCCTCGGTGCCTAGGAGTTGATCAACACTGATACCAATGTCTCTAGCAGCGTCGGTTACCTTATCGGTAATCACCTTGAGCGGGGGGATCGATTGCATTGCCTGTTCTCCGAGCTAGGGAACTGTTTTCCCTCTTTTATTATGAGGGGACGGTCAGTCGATTTATAGCAACTATGGACGTATGCCCCGTTCTTTTCGCGCGCATGGAATTATAGGTGAAATTATCAACTAGTGCATCACATGAGAATTGCTAGGCTCAAATGATTTATCTTCCTACGACCAGATAAAGCTAACACAACCTTCATAAACCATCTTTCCTTCATTGTGCTTGTGAAAATGTTGAATCCTTGGCTTTTCAGTTGGGGCCACATCAGCATGTTCAATGGCGACTATACCTGGCCATGGGAAGCCCGGCCCGGCCGGCCCGGCCTGAAAAAGCCCGACCCGGCCCGGCCCGACGCTGCCCTCAGGCCGGGCTCGGGCCTAGATCTTGAGCCTGAAGGCCGGGCCGGGCCGGGCCTGG
Organism: Triticum aestivum; assembly: GCF_018294505.1. Classification (NCBI taxonomy): domain Eukaryota; kingdom Viridiplantae; phylum Streptophyta; class Magnoliopsida; order Poales; family Poaceae; genus Triticum; species Triticum aestivum. The sequence goes on from NC_057799.1 coordinate 24,367,355, forward strand.
GCCCGTCATTTTTGCATTTCTCTGAAGGTTGGGCCGGGCCGGGCCTGGGCCCGCCATTTTTGCATTTCTCTGAAGGTTGGGCCGGGCCGGCCCGGAGCCCGACGGGCTTTTACGTGTTTGGGCCGGGCTCGGGCCCAGAAAATAGGCCCGATGGCCGGGCCGGGCCGGGCTCGGGCCTGGGTTTTTTTCGTCGGGCTTGGCTAGGCCCGGCCCGAGGTATGGCCAGGTATAATGGCGACTGACCGAGCAAGGGCAAAAATGCCGTTGACCATGATGCTTGTTCAAACAAATTGTCGTTGTATGTGGTGTTTTTGAAAAGGATCGAATTGAAAAAGAAACTTTTTGAAAGCATCCCTCTTTCCTATGTTCTTCCCCCCATTTGCCCTTTCAGAAGTGGTTACTTCCGATCCGAAGAACTAGGTTCATTTTTTTCTTCTGAAATGGTCATTTTTCATATTTGGCCCCTCCAAAAGTCATCAACCTAGTTTCGGAGCACGCAAGATGCAAGGTCGGGATGAAGAGGGATTTTGTGTGTCTTGTAGCTGATTTGAGGCTTCCAACGTTTTTTTTCTCTTTCAAACTTATGTGGAGTTTTACCCACAAAAAAACTTGTGTGGAGTAACATTGTTTAAATAAGCTAATGGTAATTTGAAAATGTAATCATTCTCTCAAGAATATTTGTCCCCTAATAGTTATCAATGTTAGTATTACCAGAACCAGGGTAAAAATAGAAATACAATCGTTCATGCAGAATATGAATACCACCATGGTTTTGACTTTAGTTTTCAAAATATTTTGACTGCAACTGAAACACTAAATTTCTCTGAATTTCAGTTATTACGGATCTCATTTCGGCCAAAGGGGCCAAAATTTCCGTTTGAATTCATCAAAATCCAACTGAATATTTTTGAAAATCAATTTGTGTATACTACCGTGATAGGTGAAATATTTTTACTGAAACGCGTTTATTTCCTTATGCACCAAAATGACTAAATAAATTTGTAAAATGATAAAATCCATTAGCTCATTCCTTACTCTCATCAACCACCCTCATCGTCTGCCACGTGCCCCTTGTGGACCTCGCTCCCTCCCAGAAAAATTCTGGCTCATCCATCGCCAAGCTCTCCTATCTACTCTATCAGTTCTATCTTCTTTATCTAAAGTCCCTCTCATTCTTCATGGTTGACACTACGATTTCACCACCGCCGACCACGTCGTAAATTATTGTTACTGTACCGCCAGCCACATGTTGCAAGCATGCCACTCATATTTGCAAAGCACACCGCCACCGCGTTTTCGCTATTGTTTCAAGCATCGTCCACATGCTGCAAGCCGGCGGGTCTGTGCATGGCCAACTACTGGGCGCTGGAAGAGTTCATGCCCGACTACCCCTACCACACGTGTTGCAAGTAAATCGTTGGTGCTTCAATGTGCTCACGGGAGGGGTTGAGGTGTTATAGGGCACCATCCATGCCGTGAGGACGAAGACTATGATGCGACAAGGACAATGTGCTATGAGGGCGGATAGTTAGGTGTTACGAGGTCGGTTGTGCACTATCCTTTTGGATGCTACAAGACGGCAGTGGGTTATTAGGACGGGGACCATGCGTTGTAGTAGGATAGTGACATTGCGAGCGAGCAGGCCAGATGTGTTGCAAGCTCGACGGGTACGACGCTGGTGCACTAAACTCGGGGAAGGGAGGAGAATATCTCAGGCACTTCGTGAGCATGTTGGTAGGTTGAGATGATGTGGGCAATAGGATGGCCATGTGAGGAGGTGGGAGGGAGCGATGTTTTGGGTCCTGGGCTCCTTGCTCCAAGGAGCCCAACATTTTGCAAAACTCAAAATTGACATTTTACAGTAAAATATTTGTGTTGCAAACACACGCATGTTCTCTAGGTATTTGCAAAGTTTCAACATAATAAAACAAATTGTGGGCTACACAAAGAAGACAACATTCTGGCCAAAAAACAACAAAATACAAGCCCATTTTGGTTCATGTGTTTTTGTATAGTTCTCGATCGTATACTGATGAAAATGTGCACCCACATACAACACATCTGTAGACACGTAGAAAAAAATATTTTTTGTGACATAAAAAATTACTATTTTGAAAAGAAGAAGAAAAATACCAGGCTCCCTGATCGGATGACACACACGTGACTTGTCCTTGTTCATAATTAGTTGGCTGACGTGTGACGTGGGCCAACCCAGGACGCCCAATAAATAGAGTTCTTTTTCTGCGGGAAGCCCAATAAATATAGTTGAAATTTAATGGAATGTAAAAAAAACATAGGAGTTGCTTGCTACTCCCTCCGTTTCAAAATAATTGAAGTTATAAAATTATCTTCAGTCAAACATTTGAAAGTTTGACTAAACTTACAGAACAATCTATTAAAATCTAGAATATCAACTATATATATAGGGATTGACTACTCATCACCCTGGGTGAGGAATAGTTATTTTTCACCCCCTCCCCCCCTTTATTTTATCATCAATGCACCGTAATTTTACGTTCCGTAAGTTTTGTCTTATTTTCGATGTAAAAAGAGACCATAAAAAAATAATCATCGTAAAAAATATTTTATGTTATGTAAAATTACAAACGTAAAAACATAGTGTAGAATACACATAAACTGCAAATTTTCTTGTCTTATGACCTATATTTTTATTTTTTTTGCCAAATTTTACGTAGTAAATCAATAGGAATGTAACTATTTGAATTCCAAACATAATTTAATTATGAAATGGTCGTAAGATTACCTCGGGTGAAGAATAACTTATTCTGCACCTTGGGTGATGAATAGTAACACTATATATTGGTGTTGTAGAAATTGATATATCTTTGTCAAACTTAATGAAATTTGACTTGGACAAGCTAGAACTTCAATTATTTTGAAATGGCGGTAGTAGTTTATTGGGCACTACTTTTGATTTGTACTATCACACGCTACGGCGTGTTTCGTACAGTAGTTCAACGTCAAACTCTGGATGAAGAATTAATTAGCATATCACATGTGTTATCTGACACTGCTCAGTTAAATAATCTGACAGCGCCACTTGCTTACTGAACAAATTTTCTCTTCATTCTCTATTGCCAGATCGGGTCTTCGCTCTTGGAACTCAATCCATCCAGTTCAGCCAGCCATGGAGTTCCTGCAGGACAGCATCCCCAAGGTGTGCCTCGCCGCCGCGGCCGCCGCGCTGTACGCGCGCGCGTCGTCGTCCCTCCTCCGGCCCGGCCTCCCCCGCCTCGTCGCGCTGCTCCCGGTGCTCGCGTTCCTCGCCGCCGCGCCCTTGGCGTGCACTTCCTCCACCAACGTCCGGGGCACCGCCGCCTTCTTCCTCGCCTGGCTCGGCACATTCAAGGTCGCCCTCCTCGCCGCCGGCCGCGGGCCGCTCGACCCAGCGCTGCCCGTGCTCACGTTCCTCTTCACCGCCTTGCTCCCCGTCAAGCTCCGCGGAGCAGCGGCGCCGGCCAAGGCCGGCAAGCCGGTGTCGCTCGTTTCCTGCGCGGTCAAGGTCGCCGTCATAGCCGTCCTGCTCTGGCTCTACCAGTTCAGCGACCGGATGCACCTCTACGCGCGCCTCGCGCTGTACGGCGTCCACATGTACTGCTTCTTCGACCTCCTCCTCCCCTGCATCGCGGCCGCCGGCGGCGCGCTCGGCATGGAGATGGAGCCGCAGTTCGACCGGCCGTACCTGGCCTCGTCGCTGCGCGACTTCTGGGGCCGGCGGTGGAACCTCATGGTGTCCGCCATCCTCCGGCCGTCGGTCTACGACCCCGTGCGCGCCCGCGCAGGGAGCGCCGCCGGCGTGCTGGCCTCGTTCGCGGTGTCCGGGCTGATGCACGAGGCCATGGTGTGCTACCTCAGCCTGCGGTGGCCGCCCAGCGGCGGGATGGCCGCGTTCTTCGTCCTCCACGGCGTCTGCTGCGTCGCCGAGGGGTGGTGGGCGCGGCGGTGGGCGACGAGCGGGTGGCCGCCCCTGCAGCGCCCCGTGGCCACGGCGCTGGTGGGGCTGTTCGTGACGGCCACGTCGTTCTGGCTCTTCTTCCCGGCTCTTCTTCCCGGGGTCGAGGAGAAGCTGATGGAGGAGTGGGCCGCAGTGGGGGCTTTCTTCCTCGACGCCGGCGGGAAAGTTCCGTCGTATGGTCAACGGAGCAAAAGTTAGAAAGATCAACCCCACGTATACAAAATTACAAATCGAATGCTCAGCTTTTGTAGTCTGGAGAAAAGCAATTCCGGGAGATCCCGTGCATGAATCATCCGTCTTTGATGTATTGTTTTTTGTTGTGTATTCTATTATTTATTTTTATGAGTAAATCACAAAAACATATTTGTTGATCCTAGATAAAAAGGAACACCATGTTTCACTTCTTTGAGAAACATGTCACCATTGTACTGACAGTTTTTCGAACACTGGTCGGTCATTAAACACATGTTAACACCGTTATTGAAGGACGGGGCCGACTGTAAGAGCCACCGGGTCATTAAACTGGACGAGGGCCACCTGTCAGCATGCACACACTTCTCTCCTCTTTGTACTCCTTTCGTTTCTTTTTAGTTTGCGTATAAGATTTGGTTAAAGGCAAACTTACTAGCTTTGTAGAAAAAAGATATCAACATTCATATTATGAAACCAAGAGGACGGGGCGTCGACCCGTTGGCTGGACAGCTGAGGTTGCTGCCAGCCCACCCGAGTTCAAGTCCCGGCTTGGACGCATGGTGTTCGCGGAGTTTCTCCTATAAAAAAATGCCAATGAGGGTTAGCCCTTGGGTTGGTCTCATTTTTTTCACATTATGAAATCAATGGTGAAATTAATTTTCATAACATATAACTTTAGTATTGTAAATGTCAATATATTTTTCTATAAAGTTAGTCAAATTTTATAAAGTTAGTCGAACTTTATAAAGTTTGACTTTGACCAAATCTTATATGTGGACTAAAAAGAAATAGAGGGAGTACATTCCACCGAACACCATGTGTGTTACAACCGCCTGAGCTGTGAGCAAGTGTCCACCGCCGGCAGGGAGAAGCAGCTCCAAATCCCACCCGTCCACCCGGCCTTGTCACCGTGCCGCCAGAGGTCCACCCCATTACGCACTGCCTCCTCCTCTACTCACCTCCTCGCGCCTCATGCCGTCGAGCTCGCCTCGCGCGCCAATCCGTGGCCATGGCGTCACCCGCCGCAACCCCTCACCCGTCTAGCCGCCGCGCTACCTCAGTGCCACCGAGGCCCCGACACCACTCGACGTCTCCTCTCCTCCTCCTCACATCCCGCAGCCACCTGCTGGTCGTCCCGAGCCGCCATGGCATGGCCATCGTGGGGCCCAGCTCAGCCAGCACAATGTCGTCTTTGCCCGGCTGGCCAGCCATCACCGTTTCACATATCGAATGATCTAGTTGCAAGTATTTGCCCCCGCATCAACTTGCCCCTTTATCGGGTTTTGTTTGGCCCTTATATATGTAGACGAAGGCCGCCAATTTGATAGCTATGCTTGTGGAATACCATATGATCCGATCAAGTAACTCCATAATTGAAAGGAGCATATATTGCATAATTGTTGAAAATCTAAAATAGCGTTCTCATCCTTAACTCTTAGGAGTAGGCGCGCCATAAGACACCCTCCTCCAATTAAGCACCCTTAGTCACCGAAGGAGAATGATGAGGAAGATATTGAGTAGGGGTAAGTCGACAAAATTCTATTTGGGTCACTTGACTTGTCTCAAGCGTCCAATGCAAAACAAGCGGTTCTTCTTCAATCTCCAGTCCCCATCTTCTTCTTATTCCCCAACCACCTAACATACCACCGGCCGGATGGCCAGCCACCGCTGTCCATGGCCGGTGGCGCTCCCTTGCCAGCCTCGCTGCCCCGGCCTCCGCTCCCCCCCAAATCCTTCTAATCCCGGTGACCACCAGTTTTTTGGGTCAATTTGCACTGCTTCTTTCTTCCTAAATCTGACTAACCAAAAATGCGTTTTCAGGCAACTGACGTGCCGCTAAACTGGGTGAGGAAGGATGAATTTGGACACAACAAGCTTGGCGCCATCGTGCTTGGCAACTTTATTTGGGGTACTACTAATTAATAATAATAAACACATCGACGTAGTGATATGTAGTCTTACGGTGGAGTCGACGATGTACATGCGTACGTGCGGGACGCGTTACAATTAATTAATAGATACAGGGTGAAGTAGATCAATGATGATTGCTTGATGCAGTATACTAGCTACATTCACATTGACATGGTCGGGTAGGCGACATCGAGCATGATGCCACAGAGCCCCGGGCCCAGGATTCTGCGCTGCATGGAGAGTGGTTCTTCTACACCCACTCTCGGTGCACCCACGCAAAAAAAACATATCAAAACATTTTGAAAAAATCTGAAACTTCGTGAAAATGATCATCAACGAATGTTATGGAGGCTTGCAAAATTTGGTGGTCAAATAACATTCGAGGAGCTCTCTACAAAAAAGACAAAATCACTGAAAATTAGTCAAAATGTACGTGCACTGTTTGAGCAGATTTTGCAATTTTGTCTTTTTTGTAGAGCGTTTCTCGAATGTTATTTGACCACCAAACTTTGCAAGCCCTCATAACATTTGTTGATGATCATTTCTACGAAGTTTCAGATTTTTTCTAAATGTTTTGATATGTTTTCTTGCGTGGGTGCACCGTGGGTGCACCGAAAGTGGGTGCAGCCACTACTTTCCCTACGGGTGTAGCCGCGCTCGCCCCACGTCTGGCCCGACGAGTTCTTGACGATCCAGAACTTCTCACCTGTGGACTCATCGGCGTCGTAGCCGACGACGGTGACGACATGCTGGAGACGCGTCCCGCAGGGGCCCGAGTAGACGCCGCTCTTATAGAACTGTATGTCGCTGCCGAGCTCGATGGCCGCGGCCACGGGCTGCTTGGCAATGGCGAGCTCATTCGAGGCTGGGACTGAGGCGTGGCCAGTGATGGCGGCGACATGGTGGTCGGACTTGGCGGTGTCGCAGGTCCCCTGCGCCGCCTTGTATGGGTACTCCGCCTCCGTGGAGAGGCCGCCGTTCTGGTGCACCCAGTGGAAGGCCCTGCGAAAGGAGCCGCGGTTGCAGCCGCCGTTGTACTGGTCACAGTCCACCAGCTGCTGCTCCGAGAGGGGCACCAGCTTCCCCGTCTTGATCGAGTGGAGGCTCTCGATCGTCGCCACCGCCGTGAACGCCCAGCTGCTGACTACATCCATCCACGCATGTGTCAAATAAAGTTAGTTAAACCTCAGTACTACTCCCTCCGTCCCATAGTATGTGAAATAATATGGGACGGATGGAGTACTTGATAAGTTGATAAGGTTGAAAATGGATGACGTTTAGGTACAACACGATGAGGTTTGCGTCTTGGGCGGCACCACGGCTCCTTTGGCCCTCCAGTCCACGCTGGCCGGATCCAAGGAGACATTGACGCCGCCAGACGACCACATGTTGGCGTCGGCGCCCTGGGCCGTCGTGATGACCGTATTATCATCCTCGGTGCGATCGTTGCCGTCGTAAGACATGAACTTGGCGAGGAACTCCTTCCGGGTGAGGTCGGCGAACTGGTTCTCGCCGAGCCGGTAGGTGAGGTTGCCGCGGCGGTTGGTGGCGTCGACGTAATCCACGTTGTCGTGGTACACCTGGAAGCGCCGCAGCCTCTCCCCCGCGCTCGGGTACGATCGGTTGTGCGTGGCCTGCCACCGGAGGAACCTGTCCATCATCAGCATGTCGCCCCCGTCGACCCCGCGGCCGCTCGCCGCCACCCATGCCCATGCCAGCGAGATCGCAGTAGTGATCGCCGGCCATCTGCCAGGGGGGAAAGCCATATCGATCGATGGATCGATTTGTAGATTTGTTTGTTTATATGGTGCTCGTGGTGGAGCGCGGGAACACGTCTTTCGGTGGTGTCGGCCGGCGACGAACGCTGCATGTGCATGCTGCTGGTGCACCACGTAGTGGAGGAGGAATGGTAACGAGCTACATATTTTCGCTTGGTCTCTTGCAGTGGTGCATACATATGTGGCTTGGCACATGAAATAAATAGTGTTCGTTAGGTACCTAGGTGCTAGGTTGCGTTGCCGTGCACACTAACATAGATCATATGACGACCAGCAGTGATGTGATGGCGACTTCACGTTTTACTCATTCTGTTCGGTGATGCTGAGGTTCTTTTTTTTTTTGCGAAAAATGTGATGGTGAGATGGCTCAATAGGTATGATTTTACTCATGGTGTTTATTATCAATGAAGGTGGTGACCCAGAGGAGCCATGATTTTTGACATGGGTAGGTAGGGTCAAAAGCTTTTTCTATATAATACAACGATATAATATATAAGAAGTTCATAATAATGACAATGAAAAACTATAAATTATTCTTTGTAGCTAGCCATGACGGCGTGGGAAGCTTCAAGACCGAGTTGGTGCAGGGTGGTGGGCGGTTTGGTGGCGAGCTCCAGAGTGCCTGAGGTGAAGGTTGGGATCGGGAGAAATCCCTGTCGGCCTGGCCGACTCTGACGTGGTGGTGCCTGAGGGTGCCGCCAAACCTTCCTGGAGGGCGTCGGGGGCTACCCTTCCTTTCTACTCGCCGCGTACTGGGGGCCTTGGCAGCAGCGTCGTCATCGTCACGTCCCTTCTTGGAGGTGCTGATTGGTACCGGCGCTTCAGAGTCTAGGAGCTTGGTGGGAGATCTCCGGTGGGCGCAGCGGTCGCGAGGCTTCTTCGTTTGGTTAATCTGCCGTTGTCGGCATTTGTTTCTTTTGTATTTTCTCTTTCGTTCCTTTGGGGCGTGACTGTGCTGCTTCCACCCCCAGCACCTATCGTTGGTCGTATCGGTGTTGGTTGCTTTGTAATACAAAGCGGGGGAAAATCTTTTTCGGCGAAGCTAAAATATCTCCAATAATTTAGTATCATTTTAAGAGCAAGGGAAGAATCATAATATAATCTAATTTCATTGTAAGAACAAGTTTTACAGCGAACCAATGCAAACTATGCATAAATTTAACTAAATGACTCAATGGACCAATCAACAAATTTTAGAAAATGAAGATTATCCTTTATTCTCTATTGATATTTGTTGGCGACTTGCCTGCTGGATGGCTAATGTATGTGTCGTGTCATTGCCTAGTGCGGAGTGCGCACAATGGAGGACGCGGGCTGACAATGAGGCAATCGATTACACCGATCAATGAGTTAGTGACGAACGCCCTAGTGATGCGGCGACTCCCAGTTTTAGGTATGCAAGAATTCGCTCGACAAGTACCCACATCTATAGGGGTGGATTAATGACTTTCTCAACTAGTTAAATGCTCGGCTCATTAAGCTCATGCGTGCGACGTGGCCTGGAACGCATGAGATCGTAGCTCCCTGAACTTTCCGTCTTCTCTGGCAACTAGGATTGCATCTCGGCGGTAGTGAACTTTTTTCTATCTTGGTGCATTCTTTACATCAGTCCAAATCATTGAGAAGAGAAATATACTTAGGTTTCATGGATGAAAAAAAGAAAATAAAACTGTGACTAGCTATACCCGAGCAGATGCCTACATTTTCACATGCACGGTTGAAGAGTAGTGATATGACTGATACACTAACAATCAAGTCAGTTAGAACAGAGACTCGTATTTTTACACACCATGTGTTTTGTGGAAAATGCTAGGAGAAGTACTAGTGGAAATATATACTACATTATGGAATGTGCTTTTAAAAAGACATTACATTGCAAAAGAAGAAGTTGCTGCGAGATGAAGATTATGCTTGGATGGTTTAGTAAAAAAATTAATAGGGAGCCAGCACAAGTACATCAAGGTTCAATAAAAGTTAGCACACTACATTTTTTTGTTTTGATGGGAGGTTAGTACACTAAATAGCTGAACTGTCTCTGATCTAGAAAAGAAAAAGGAACATAGCTGAATAGACGTGAAACAACCATCATGCAAAAAGGTTCCACCAAAATGCAAAATTTAAACATGACAAGAACAGTACAGAAAGGCAAGTACTTGTTTAGAAGAGACAAAAAGTGGAAGGACCTGGCTGCAAAGAGAAGGGCAGAAGCCACAACCAGTCAACCACACAGGCAGAAGGCCCGGGGCGTAACTGCAAAACAGGGAACAATGCCCACAAGAAGATGGCCAAGGGGCGTATCTGCAAAATGCGCAGGGACCGCCGCGCAAAATCTCGAAAAAATTTGGACCATTTCTCGATTTGTGCGTGTCATCCTTGCGCAGGGGCCATGCTAATCTTCTCTGTATCGTTCCAATTTTATCGGATGTCCCAGAAGGGACGATGAGGAGGGAAGAGCGAAGCTTATAAACAGGTAACGAGCTTCCTCGCTGGGCGATGTGGGACTAAACTGGGGTGCGCTGCTGTGTCCAGCGAGCCGCAGGAACCGCGGGATGGCTAGGTGGGCCGCATTTGCGTGCAGCCTGGTTCTTCCTCCGCTGGCCCAACTTGGAGGCGAACTGGAGAATGCATGCGTACTGGACCTGGCCCTATCCTGAGGCATCTTATGGCAGGTTTGAGTCTAAATAATAATAATAATAATAAATTGTCTTACGCAGCAGCCGAAGATAGATAGAACACCGATTATTAGTCACCTGAGATTCATGATGTTACTGGCCTTCATGCATGCGACGTAGCTACGATGCAAACGCCTCTTCTTAATTACCTGTGCACTATACACGATGGGAGCGACCAGAACAAGAAGATCATCGTGATTGACACGGTTCTTCGCTCATTTTTGCTGGTCTTTTTTTCATCGGTTTCCAAGTCATCCGAGTTGCTCGGTCGTTGGGTGTGGCGGATGCTGCTGGAGTGGACGCGACAGACTCCAGGTCGATAACCTCCTTCTCGGCCTTCTTGAGGGTGCGCTTCCGGGCATGCAAGTTCTTATGGGCAATGCTTGTCGTGTTCACTGCCGCAATGGCCGGGACCCCGATTAACCCTGCAACCCAGGGTCCATGGCGGTGAGCAGACGTCGATGGCTAGGACAGAGGAGGAGGGCAATGGCGAAGACGCAAAAAACGGAGGACTTGCGCGGTGAGGGAGCCGGTCGATTTGGGCAATTTGGGGTGGCCTTGGCTTGCCTCATATATGGGTTGGGGTTTGCGAGGTGCTAACCCAAGCAAGTAAGCTGTGTTTGGATGTACTGTTTGACATGATTATCATGTTTTGTCCGAGCAATGTTCGGCCTTTTCGCCAGGACAAAATGGTAGCTTTGATGGTTGAGTTGCGAATGCTCTTGCTTTTTTTTTTGCACAAAGCAAGGCACCTAGAAGGTGCCCAATTTCCATTGACAGCTTAAAGAGGCATTACAAGGTTGAGAGGCCAGAGAATACAGAGCAGGAGATACAGCCAGAAAAAGAAGCTGAATGGAATATTAAAGATAGGTTGAAAACAAGTCAACCAGGTGACCTGCAGCTAAAAGAATGCCAGAAAGGGCACTTAAGAGATCTATCTTGAAAGTAAGTAGCAGTGCCAAGGTGTCCCCAATTCTGAAGAAAGATTTGAAGAAGAAGCACATTGATCACAAATTTGTTGAATTGTCCACCGAGTTTAGTAACAGTACACCTTGTGTAGACGGTAGCCTGTGACAGAGAAATGAGCTAAAGCAGCCGCCACTGGACAGAAGTTTGCAGCATGTGATCGAGTTGAGCAAGACATTATAGGTTGATTTGTTGCCTGATACACCTGCTGAGCAAGGTTGTGAGCTACTCCATTTAGATTCCTGGAAATATGAAAGACCTGAGCATTGAGATTAGTGTAATTTTTAATAAAAGAAGCTAAGTCATTTCTGATATTCCAAGGCGTAGCAGGATGGGAGATATTCTTAGAAGCAGCAGCAGAAGCAAGCGAAAGACAGTCAGTTAAAAAAGTAGGTTGCTGCACATTCAAGTAATTTGCTAGCAGAGCAGCGCAAGCCAGGGCTGTGGCTTCTGCCTGAATGGGATCAATGGTTGCAGGGGCAGAAGCCTGAATCTGAATATTAAGCTCCCCATGATCAACAGGAAGAGAAAAGTAGATACCAATACCTGTACCAACCTGTCCTCGAAGAGTACCTGGTATTTTTGAAGTTCGAAAAGCTGCATCCGAATAAATCTTCGCCCCCTTAATGATGAGATCAGATTGAATGGATTTGCCCTGCAAAGGAATTTGCTGTTCATTATGAAGATTGTTAGTAACGCTATTTTGCCCATAAGATGACAAAAGTGCCTCAGCTTGCAACGCACAATCCGTACTAGCAGCCATAACGTGGATCCTATTAGGATGCCCTTTCCTGCGTTCAAAAAGACAATCGTTCCTAGCTTTCCATAAAGACCATAAGAAATTGAAAATATTATGCAGCGAAGCATAAGGGTGATCTGAAGTCATTAAAGAAGTAATGGTGGTAAGCAAAGAGTCCTGATTATGAACGAGAGCATCAGATCTAATATACCAAGGATGAGCAAACCAGGCAGCTCTAGCAAAATGACAAAGGAAAAAGAGATGAAAATCATCCTCTTGTTGAGTACATCTGGAGCAAATTTGAGAAATATGGTTGGAGAATCTTCCTGCTCTCATACCAGTAGGCAGAGCCAAAATGAGACTTTCATTGATTGCCTTCAAGTTCCTTATACCTAACCCTCCTTCTGTTTTGGAATTGGAAATGTCCTTCCAAGCTCCAAGACAAAGGCTTTTCCTGGCATCTGTTTCTCTAATACCTGGTCCACCAGAAGTTACTGATTACTGCAGGTTGTTGCCTTTTCACACCTCGCGAGTGATCATACTATTTTTTCAAAGGATAAGTTTCTGCCTAATCTCTACGTTTCCCATCAAATGATGTGACTATTTTTAAACTTCAAAAATATGATTTTGTGGAGCATTTTTTTATAAGTGTGTGTGCCCGTCTTGTCAAGTTGTCTATCCACAATTTATTACTACCTTATATCACAACCACATGTGGGCACGAACACTGTCGTTAAAATACACTGACAACTCCAGACCGCCACAGCGGGCGCGCCAGCGAACATTATTGCCAGATCCATCCTCCTCCAGTGCAGTGCTAGATCGAGTGACAGAAAGACAGACACCGGCCGTGCAGTGCCGGTGGCGGCAAGTCGCGACGGCCATGGAGTTCCTTCTGGACAGCATCCCCATGGTGTCGCTGGCCGCCGCGGTCGCCATACTGTACGCGCGCGTGTCGTCGTCGCTCCTCCGCCCCGGCCTCCCGCGCCTCGTCGCGCTGCTCCCGCTCTTCCCGTTCCTCGCCGCCGCGCCCCTGGCCTTGACTTCCTCCGCCATCGTCCGGGGAACCGCCGCCTTCTTCCTCACCTGGCTCTGCGCGTTCAAGCTCGCCCTCCTCGCCGCCGGCCGCGGGCCGCTCGACCCCGCGCTCCCCGTGCTGCCATTCGTCTTCACCTCCCTGCTCCCCGTCAAGCTCCGGCCCTCCGGCGCCGGAGCGCCCAAAGCCAAGCCGTTGCCGTCGCTCCTCTCTTGCGCGGCCAAGGTCGCCGTCATAGCCGCCATCCTCCGCCTCTACCAGTACAACGCTCGGCTGCACCCCTACGCGCGCCGGGCAGTGTACGGCGTCCACATATACTGCTTCCTCGACCTCTTCTTCCCCTGCATCGCGGCGGCCGCCGGCGCGCTCGGCATGGAGACGGAGCCGCAGTTCGACCGCCCGTACCTGGCCTCCTCCCTACGCGACTTCTGGGGCCGCCGGTGGAACCTCATGGTCTCCGCCGTCCTCCGGCCGTCGGTGTACGACCCCGTGCGCGCGCGCGCCGGGAGCCCCGCCGGCGTGCTGGCCACCTTCCTGGTGTCCGGGCTGATGCACGAGGGCATGGTGTACTACCTCAGCCTCCGGCGCCCGGACGGCGGGATGACCGCCTTCTTCCTGCTCCACGGCGCTTGCTGCGTCGCCGAGGGGTGGTGCGCGCGGCGGTGGGCGGCGAGGGGGTGGCCGTCGCCGCCGCGTGCCGTGGCGACGGTGATTGTGGTGGTGTTCGTCGCGGGCACGGCGTTCTGGCTTTTCTTCCCGCCGCTGTGCAAGGACGGAGGCGAGGAGAAGCTGCTCGAGGAGTGGGCTGCCGTGGCGGCCTTCTTCCTCGACGCCGGCAGAAAGATTAATGGCATTGTACGTTCAACGGACTAACTAGTAGGAGTAGTCGTTCTAAAAAAAAAAACTAGTAGGAGTAGGAAGGAAAATAAATTTCAGATTTATTGGGACTCTAACCAAGTAACCAAACATGATTGCATTGTCTTGTTTACCATGTTAAAGTCTGAGAGATGAAATGTACACTCTCAAAAGTTTCACAAGTGAGAAAAATGTAAAGCACCGAGGACCTCCATCATTCTCCATAATAATATGAACTGTGCACCATTCCACACCTACAGCCCGCCAAATTAATGCAGAAAGAATAAACATCGCCAGCTCTGATGATTCCCAGCCAAAAACAAGTCATGATTCACCAACCTTGGGAGTCGTCCTCAAACTGAGATTGTACTTTTACAGTGCCGAGTTTGCCAAAAGAAAGTTCAGGCTGCGTTGTTTGGCTACTCAGTATTTTTGAAGTTTTAAGAGAATACCATGGTTTTTGGAGAACGGAGCTGCTAAAAATCAGTCGACTGAGACTTCGACTGCCCAGCCGTTCGATCTCTGGTTGCTTGTAGATTCGCGCTGGGGCGCTTTGTCCCTTGTTTCGGCCTGTCTAAGGCGCGGACCGGCCCGTTTACAGTTATTTTTCGTCGAACCGCGGTGGGTTGGGCAAGTGTTCGAGTGGGCTTTATTGTCCTTTTTTTTTTGCTTTTTCTGTTTTTTGGGGCCGCAAGGAGGGGATGGGGAGGCGGACACCCGTGTTAATTCCACTTCGTCTCTTTCCATTCCCCAGTCCCAAATCTGAAGAACTCCGCACGGGAAGAAGAGACGCCGAGCTCCAAGGCCGCCGAGCTCCAAGGCTTCTCCAACGAACAGATTGACTTGTTACTGCATGCCCAACGAGAGAGAATGGCTGACGCTGCTTGTGGAGTAAGTTTCCCCTACCTTCTTTTTCCATCTGTTTTTGTTTGTTTGTTGGTGCTACACTGTAGATCTGAGGGGGGTTGGGTCGTTTTTTTGTTTGTATTAAGTGTAGATAAATAGCTTCAATCATATAATCGGCTCCAGGATTTTAGCCATTTTTTCCGTGTCATTTTTCTTCAAGCTGTGGCATGTAGGGGGTGTCCCCTTTTCTGTGTGTGATTTTTATCTTCAAATCTTTGAGAAACCTTTTGCGAATCAGTAGGATGTCGATATCATTTCTCTGGAGAAACAAGAGGACGATTCCTGAACCTATCATTTAGCAGTGGCATGTTTTCTTTTTCAGATTTTTCTTTGCTGAAACCCTATTAATCAGTACCATGTTGCATATCTATTTCTCTGGAATCAAAGATAAATGATTCACTGAACTTATCTCTGTAGCAGTGGCATGTTTATTTGTTTGTATCAAGTTTTTGATTAGTAGTTTCAAGCAGAGAATCTCCCTAGAGTTAATTTTTTTAGATTTTCATTTGTGCGTTCATGCATAATAGTGTCTCTCGCTGACCGCGTCGATCGGCATGTCGCCGTGGTGATTGAGGATGAAACCGGTTCTTTGCTTGTAGCTAGATTCACTTACCATGATAAATAAAACTATGTTTCTGTGGCACCTCTCTTCAATTCAGTTTGTTTTTTGCGTTCCCCTTTGTGTCTGAAGCTGCTTCAAGAGAGCATTCAGTCACGTTTCCCTTGTCGATCGACAATGTCCCTGGCTGAGGGTGAGTGAGTTATTCCTTGTCCTAGAATAAATACATAGAGCATCTAGTGAAGAACCGATCCTGATTTTGGGAGTGATTAAGGAATGAAATGGTTCCTTTGCTTCTAGCTAGATTCAGTCAAGTTCTGAAAATGAATTTCCCATTCTGTAACTTCCATCCTTGTTCAGATTGTTTTTGCGCTCTTCTCCCTGAAACTGTTTTGACGCGGCTGTGGCAAGGAAACAGATTAGCACTAGTTACAGTCGGATAAAATGAGCCTACTAAGTAGCAAAGGAGGGTTAGGCGTCGAGTCCCGGTAGCACGCAGTGCTCCCTCTGTAGAGATAGGAGAATGTTTTTAGGCTTCCTATGTTTGACTTTCTTTTGTTAATATATAACCTTTGTTAGCCATTATTTTTTTCTTTCTACATCTAGTCTAGAGTATGTTGTGGTTGGTTTTGTTTTCTTTTAAAGTATGTTTGTAGTAGCCATTTCATTTGGCCTGAATGTATATAGGCTTTTTTTGCAGCAGAAGGATCTGCTGCACTAGTAGTGATTCAGAACCCGGATTTGTTTTGTTCTTACTCTGTGTGTGTGTCATAAGTGGAAAAGTGAGAGAGAGAATGAATGTTTGATATCCTGGAATTTAGTTTTAGGGGTCTCAAACTGAATGCACGGGGTCTGTGTTTCGGTATTCAGCCCACAATTAGGCAAATTTCTGTACGTGCTAGTTACTCATTGTGCAAGCTAGTGCTCCACTTGTTTTGATTCTGTCTAATGCATGATTCAGACTCGAGATTGACTTATGACTGTACGAGAGAATGATTTTATATCCAATTCATGATGGAGGGCATGTTTATTTGTTCTGTCAGATTTTTTTCCTGAAACTCTATTAATCAGTAGCATGTTCGAATCTCTCTTTTGTGGGATCAAAAGAGAATGATTAATAAAACTATGTTTCTAGCAACAACATGTTTTTCAGTTTTTTTTCTGAAACCCTATGAATCGGCATGATGTTCATTTTTTTGTATATGAATCAAGATAAATGATTACTGAATGCATCACTAGAAGTTGACTGTCTTTTTTTCCATGTGTTCCACACATTTTTTGTTTTAATATGGTCTTTTGATAGATTCATCTTTTTTTTATCTCCACAACCCAATGTAAATATATCTTTTCGTCATCAACGTCGACGCCAATGATAACTCATCATTACCCCGAAATCCTTTTTTTCCGGAAGCATACAAGTATCTGACTGAAATCATTAGCTGAATATGTATGCCTCTCACTAGCACAAATTTATGTTTGGCGCCTTTTTCTATATACACAGGAGATGGTTTGCAGAATTTGTCTGAGCCCTTGCAACCGCTAGAGCAAGGGAAGCGGCATCAGCATGTACCTCTGGAAGGAGTTCAAAAACACATGGGTAAATCCGCAGCCTCTGTTTCTTTTTTATTTGTATTTTTTCATTTTCTGATCTTTATTTTTTAGTTTATACTCATCATCACAGAATATATTGTTGAAGGTTGACCGCAACTGCATGCCTACACACCCGACTGCAACTCACATTTGTTTTGTAAGTGGGCGGTGGGAGAGTGTTGGGAGTTGCATGTCCCATACTAGACTTGCAACTGCAAGTGTTGCCCTCGACTCCAACTGCATGTCTCCTTCCGGACAGCAACTGGCACTGTGTTTTTGTAGGAGAGGCCGGGGGGGGGTTGCACGCTCGACAGTAGGCTTGCAACTGCAATTGCTGCCCGCGACCGCAACT
>NC_057799.1:24385892-24395226 GCF_018294505.1 Triticum aestivum
ACCCGACGGCAACTGCATGCCCAACACCCGAATGCAACTAACATTTGTTTTGTAAGTGGGTTGTGGGAGAGGGGTGGGAGTTGCATGTTCAACAATTGGCTTGCAACTTCAAGTGTCACCCTCCAACTACATGTCTCCTTCCCGACTACAACTGGCCTTGTGTTTTTGTCAAGGGGGGTGGAGGATGGGGGAGTTGCATGTGTGACAGTAGGCTTGCAACTGCAAGTGTCTCCCTCGACCCGCAACTACATGCCTACACACTCGACGGCAACTTCATGCCCACACACCCGAATCAAACTCACATTGTTTTGTAAATGGGTGCTGGGAGAGGGGGGAGTCGCATGTCAAACAGTAGGCTTGCAATTGCAAGCATCACCCTTGACTGCAACTGTATGTCTCCCTCCCGACTGCAACTAGCCTTGTGTTTTTTGTCGGAGAGGAGGGGGCAGCTGCATGTGCGATAGTAGGCTTGCAACTGCATGTGTCGCCCTCGCCCGCAATTGCATACCCACCCACTCGACTGCAACTGACCTTGTGTGTTTTGTAAGGGGGGCAGTTGCGTGTCCAATTTTAGGCTTGCAACTGCAAGTGTCGACTGCAACTACATGCCTACACACTCGACTGCAACAGCATGCCCACACACGCGAATGCAACTGACATTTGGGCGGCAGGAGAGGGGTGGGAGTTGCATGTTCGATACTAGAGTTCGAACTGCAAGTGTCACCCATGACTGCAGCTGGATGTCTCCTTCCCGACTGCAACTCGCCTGGTGTTTTTGTCTGAGGGGGCGCAGTTGTATGTCCGACACTAGGCTTATAACTGGAAGTGTCGCCCCCGACTGCAATTGACCTCTTTTTTTATCGGCGGCGAGAGGGGTGTAGTTGCATGTCCGGCAGTAGGCTTGCAACTGCAAGTGTTGGCCCAGACTGCAATTAACGTTTTTTGTTTTTGTCAGTGTGCGGCGAGAGAGCGGCGAGAGAAGGTGATGTGTAGTTGCATGTCTGACACCTGGCTTGCAACTACAAGTGTTGCTCTGGACTACAACTGCATGTCTAGCAAACGACTGCAACTGACATTTTGTTTTGTTAGTGTGTGGCGGGAGAGGAGCGAGATGGGGTGATAGGTAGTTGCATGTCCAACATTAGGCTTACAACTGCAAGTGTCGCGCCCTGGCTGGAACTGACATTTTTGTTTTGTCAGTGGATAGCGGGAGAGGGTGATGGGCAGTTCCATGCCCGACACTAGGCTTGTAAGTGTCGCTCCCGTCCGCAGCCACATGTTTGACACTAGGCTCGGAATTACAAGTGTCGCGCTCTACTGCAAATTGCTAGTGTTTGTCCTCGACTGCAAATGCATGCCCCCATGGGACCCGCAACTAACTTTATGTTTTTTGTCAAAGGGCGGCGGAGGGGAAGATTTCAACCAGATTCGTTTGCTTTTGTTATTTTTTTAAATCAAATACAAAGTACCAACTTATTTTTTCCATGCACATAAACCCGATACAAAGCTAAGCTTCTTTATCTAAGAAATTAGAAGTAACATCAATTGTTTTGTATATTTTTCTTTTTCTGAAGTCTATGGAATGTGGCCCCAGGCTCAACATCTTCTAGAGGTCTCCCCACAGTACTCTTCAAATTCAGGGAGAGGGAGAGAGGAAGGGAGGGAGGTAGCGGGAGAGGGAGAGGGAGAGAGGGAGAGAGAGGGGCACACGGCGGAAGTCGCTGGCGACATGATGCTTGGCCACGCCGGCATGCCTCCAGGCTCCTTGAGCCCAAATCAACCCCATTGCACATGTCCACGAGTCCAAATCGAGCTGCGGTTCTCAATTCACTACTAGGAAAAGGCTTACTAATGGCGCACCTAATTTGGCCATTAATGGCGCATTAGTGGTGCGCCATTAGTAGCACGCCATTAGTATATTTTACTAATGGCGCACCACTGGTGCGCCATTAGTATCACCCCAGATGCGCCATTAGTATATACAACAGTGCGCCATTAGTATGCCTCCCAGGGGGCCATCTATACCCAGGTGCTTTGGCATACTAATGGCGCACAACAACAGGATGCGCCATTAGTAACTTCGGCATACTAATGGCGCACTGTTTAGTGATGCGCCATTAGTATCCTTTGGCATACTAATGGCGCACTATGATGTGATGCGCCATTAGTATGAATATTAGTTTTTTATTTATTTATTTTTTCTGTTTTTTGCACAGGTTACAAAATGTATAATTGGACAAAATATAGACAGCACACATCAACAACAGATTCATCGAATACAATAGAAGATTAGTCTCTGAATACAATTCATCATTTTAGTCTCCGAATACAATTCATCATATTAGTCTCCGAATTGAAAAGACCGAACAAAGATAGAACATTATATTACAAGTCTCGAGACCGCGAGTTTGTCTTCACATTACAAGTCGATATCGATCATCTAAACTACCATCACATAGAAGAGAGCTGCGGTCATCACGATGAGCATCATCACGATGAAACTCGTCTTCATCCGGTTCCTCCAACGCTCCCTCACCTCTCACGCTAGATAGCGGTCGTATCTAGATTCGGCCTCGGCCCTACTGGCGTACCCTTTGTAACTGTTACCGCTGAATCGGTGAACCTGTCTCCGACACTCCTCCCAGTCGTCGTAGACTCCGGGAACCTTACCCTTGTACACGACATACCACGGCATCGCTATGCAGTAGCCAAACGAAACGTTAGTACCAATTCACAGACAATACATAAGCAATATATAAGTATGCAACAGAACGATCGAAAGAGAAAAGCAAGACATTAATAGCATCGATTACATCTAAGTTGAACGACTCTCGAAACCAAAGAGACATACTACAAGTTCATTAAAGTTTAATTACAACATGAGCCAATCGATGTTTCAGAACTAGACACAGCATCACTGCTTTCGACTCGACTCAAGGGACCAGAGCGTGGATGAAGCCGCCCTCTATCGTGGGAGTCATGAAACAACGGGCGTTGTCAGCCTGCATTTGTAGGATTGTGTCGATGTCACTGTTGGACGGTTGATTTTCTGAGGTAGAACTGCCCCGAGGTACGAAGGACATCTTGATGGATGATTTTCGCAAACTCCGACTGGATACGAAAGAATTCTTGTCTGATGTCCGCGTCCTGGATTGCCCCCAAGCTTGCGGCCCAATCTTTGAGATTATTTGGTAGGAGAAGGTGATTATGGTCCCGCACGATCGCCCGCATGTGATGGATGGCGTAGTAGGCATCCTTCTGACCACCAAGCGGCTGCTTGACGCAGCAGAACGTCGTATTGTGGGAGAACACGTGCTTGCCGTACTTACGAATAGGCCTGGTGAAGGTGCCTCCAGATTTGACGTAGCCGGGGAGAACATCATCAAGAACCTTCTTGACATTTGTGTAGTCTACGTTCGACTGACGGTCTGGGTCGAAATACGTGGCCATGGAATATTTGGGGCTTAGGAGGATGAGCGTGCAATGTGTGTCACTGCAGAAAACACGGAATGTTAAAAGAAAAACGATCGAAATCTAAGAATTCATATGTTACGGGGCGGTTGAGGGGAGGACTTACTCGGGAAAGTAAGGCACGAGGAAGTTATCCTTATCTTGGTTTGCCAGAATGATGCCTTCGATGTAAGAACTCGCGACTTGCCGGTCCCCAGCGCTGCCCAAGATCTTGGCACGCATGTAGAATGGGTCGACTATCACGATGTCCGGGGTCTTGTCGCGAATGATCCGCATCTCCATACTCAGCGAAAATAGCCGAACGAAGGTGTAGTGCAGCGGATGAAGGTTCAACATAGCGTGGATGTCATCAAACCGCAGGAC
Source organism: Triticum aestivum (assembly GCF_018294505.1). Lineage (NCBI taxonomy): Eukaryota > Viridiplantae > Streptophyta > Magnoliopsida > Poales > Poaceae > Triticum > Triticum aestivum. The sequence continues at coordinate 24,389,727 of NC_057799.1, forward strand.
GATCGTACCCCCGATGGAGTTATCCACAAAGCCCTTGCCCTCTGGCACCTTGGCCGCGAAAACCGGGTATGCCACATCCTTCTCTCGAAGACGCCGCTTCTTCAAAGAAAGAACACTGTCATGCAGACTCCGCATAGCACCGGTTGCAGCATCGAGCATATTTCTCGGTAGCATCGGCCTACCCGCCACATGCACCCTCCTCGAGATATCCGCAGTTGAAGGTGGTCGGAGGGGACAAGGAGGAGGTCGGAGCGGCGCGGCGGTGGCGCGGACGAGGAGGAGGGCGAGGACGAGGACGACGGGGCGGCGGCATCGGGAGAGGAGAGGGGAAGGGGATCGAGGGCGATGTCGAGGGGCGAGGAGGAGGTCGGGGCAGCGGCGTCGGGAGAGGAGAGGGGAAGGGGCAGCGGCGTCGGGGCGTCGAGGCGGAGACGAGGACGACGGGGCGGCATCGAGGCGGCGGGGCAGCGGCGTCGGGAGAGGAGAGGGGAAGGGGATCGAGGGCGAGGGCGAGGGAGAGAGAGGGGACAGGTTTGGGCCGGGGATAGGAGAGGGGAAGGGGATCGAGGGCGAGGGCACAATACTAATGGCGCACCACCCCTCGGTGCGCCATAAGTACATCCATACTAATGGCGCACCTCACCCTGGTGCACCATTAGTATTTTTTTTATTTCTGCTCGAGCCAACAGGTTATCTTCCACCTGACCTGATCCACACCAAGTTCCCTCTACTAGCTCGACTGGTCAGCAGCCAGTTCACACACCAGGAGGTCCTGGGTTTGATTCCCAGGCTCCACAATTTTTTTTATGCATTTAAAATGTTGTTTGATATTTATTTGTGTTTAAATATGTTCAAACTTGTTTAAATCATAACAGTAATATTTTTTTATAAGACAGTAATAATTTTTTTAAAAATATCATCAAACAGTAATGCCGGTGGAGCGGGGGAGGGTGCGCGGGGTGCGGGGGGCCGGTGGACCGGGGGGTGCTCGGCGGCGAGGGGGACCGGATCTGGCGAGGTGGGATAGCGATCGAGATGGAGGGGGATCGAGATCGAGTGTCCATGAAATTTAAAAATATTCATGATAGTTCAAAAAGTGCCCATGAAATACAATCGAGAAATGAAGGCTACGATTTGAATACAATCGATCTTAGCTAGCTATCTGTTCACAATCTTCTTGCCCTTCTTTTTCGCAAATGGAGTTCTTCTGTGGAACGGACGTCCTTTAGGTAGGGTGGTCCTGCTTCTTCTTGTGGTGTATGCTGCTACTTCATCATCGTCGTCATGTTCGATTCTCGGGTCGCCGTACTTGTCGAAGTCTTGCTCATTGGCTACTCCATCCATTCCGATGATCTTCCTTTTGCCTCTCCTCACGACAACACGACTGGGCTTTGACGGGTCGGTAATGAAGAAGCATTGGTCCACTTGGGAAGCCAGTACCCATGGCTCATTTTCCGCGGTGACGTTTGCGCCTGCGGTCTTGGATTTGGCTTCGGGTATAACCATGGTGGTGAAATACCGGTCTTCTTTTAGGACGCTCTTGGCCCATCTGACACGGAACATCGGGACCTTCTCTCCAGCGTAGCTCAGCTCCCAGATCTCCTCGGTCCTTCCGTAGTATCTGTCCTTGTCGTTACCGGTGTAGGATTCCATCGTTACCCCGGAGTTCTGATAACCATCGCTCTTCATGTCCTTGGCCTCGGTGTAGAATGTGTAGCCGTTGATATCGTACGCCTCATAGGTCATCAGGTTGTGCTCGGCGCCCTGTGACAAGGCGAATATGAGTTGTTCTTCCGCGGAAGAATCCTCATGTAAAGGGTACGACAGAAGCTTTTGCTTGAACCAACGCGTGAAACATGAGTTGTGCTCTTTGGGTATATCTCCGTCCGTACTCTGTTGGCCTCGGTCATTGTACGTCTTCTTAATAAAGGTTTTGTGCTCTACCACCCAAGGATCGACCACGTCTATGTGTTGTAGCGCGACTAGGTTTGCTCTTTCAAAGTCGGCGAGTCGACCCTCGAAGTCGACATGCATTTCGCGGCGACCCTCACGGTGACCCCATCCAGCGAGCCTGCCGAGGTGCCTGTTGACGGGCAAACCAACGGGGTTCTCGATGACTAGATAATTCGTGCAGTAGGAGATGCACTCTTCGGTCAGAAAGCCCCTGGCTATGCTTCCCTCTGGACGTGACATGTTGCGAACATATCCTTTGATGACACCATTCATCCTTTCGAACGGCATCATGCTGTGCAGGAACGTCGGCCCGAGTTGGATGATATCGTCCACGATATGGACCAGCAGATGCACCATAACGTCAAAGAATGCGGGCGGGAAGTACATCTCAAGCTCGCATAGTATCACCACGATCTCTTCCTGTAGCCTTCTGAGTTGCCTCACGCCAACAGACTTCCGAGAGATGACGTCGAAAAAGTTGCATAGGCCAAATAGCGTTTCACGGACGTGCGCGTCCATGATCCCACGGATTGCAACTGGAAGTATCTGCGTCATCAGCACATGACAGTCGTGAGACTTCATCCCGCTGAACTTCAGCTTCGCTAGGTCTAGGTATCTGCTTATCTTCCCCGCGTAACCGTAAGGAAGTTTTACTCCTACGAGGCAGGTGAAAAACTGCTCGATCTCCTCCTGACTAAGAGTGAAGCACGCGGGAGGGTAGTCATTTCCGGTCTTCTTGGCCTTTTTGCCTTTGCGACGACTTTCCGTGTCCTGCTTCGCCTCATCATCATCATCATCATCATCATATATAGCGTGAAGCTCCTGCCTGATGCCCATTGATTTCAAGTCTGCCCTTGCTTTCGGCCCATCTTTGGTCCTCTCTGGCATGTTGAGCAGGGTACCAAGCAGACTCTCGCACACGTTCTTCGTGATATGCATGACATCAAGGCTGTGAGGCACACGGTGGATCTTCCAGTACGGCAAGTCCCAGAAAACAGACCTCGTTTTCCATACCTTCAGCAGCGGCTCTGGCGCCTTTCGCTTCTTTCCCGGCTCTGGCGCCTTTTGCTTCTTTCCCGGCAGTGGGCAGTCTTTCCAATTTTTCAACAGCTCGTCTATTTCCTCGCCGCTCCTCGTACGCGGGCGTCCTCGGGGTTCGGTTTCACCATCGAATAGATCCTTGCGTTTTCTCCACGGGTCATCGTCGCGAAGCCACCTTCGATGTCCCATGAACACGGTTTTCGAAGACCCGGGATCTCTATCTAGCTGGCGATACGTTGTGTCATCCATGCACCTGACGCATCCAGAAAATCCGTGGACCACCTGCCCTGCGAGATATCCGTAACCGAGATAGTCGTGCACCGTCGTGAGCAGCGCGGCTCTCATAGGGAAATATTCTTTCTCTGCGGCGTCCCACGTATTGGCTGGCGTTTTCCACAGCGTGTCAAGCTCCTCTTTCAGCAGCCCCAGATACAGATTGATGTCGTTCCCTGGTTGTTTCGGTCCTTCAATTAGCATACTCATGTGAATGTACTTCCTCTTCATGCACAACCGGGGGGGAAGGTTGTACATCCACACAAACACAGGCCAGGTGCTATGTGTGCTTCTCTGGCTGCCAAACGGATTGACTCCATCGGTGCTCGCGCCCAGCACGATGTTCCTACGATCGTTCCCAAATTCTAGGTCTTCGAAGTTCAACGCTTTCCACTCGCTCGCATCCTTAGGGTGACTCAGCATCTTGTCTTTTTTATCTATCTCCGGATCATTTGCGTCATCTTCTCGCTTCTTCTCCTCCCTATCCGCGTGCCAACGCAGGAGCTTTGCTACCTTAGGGTCCGCGAAATACCGCTGCAGACGAGGAGTGATCGGAAAGTACCACACCACTTTTCGAGGAGCTTTCTTCCTCTTCTTGTATCGAGTGACGCCGCACACCGGACATATGGTAGACTCCGTGTGCTCGTCCCGATAAATGATGCAATTGTTCATGCACACATGGTATTTCACGTGCGGTAAATACAGAGGACACACGATTTTCTTCGCCTCCTCGAAACTGGTCGGGCACTTGTTCCCCTTGGGAAGACGTTCGTGCCAGAATGACATGTTCTCGTCGAAGCATGCGTCGGTCATTTTGTGCTTTACCTTCATCTCCAGAGCCATGAGCGTTACTTTCAGGCGGGTATCCTCGGGCCTGCATCCTTCATACAATGGAGTAATCGCGTCTATCTCCAGTTGATCCAGCTTGGCTTTCTCTCGGGCGGCAGCTCTTGCGTTATCCGTCTGCTTGAGAAGCAGCTCTTGAATATGAGGGTCCTGCACCCAGCCCATCGATGGTCCAACGTCGTCTGCTCCGCCGGCATCATCATCTTCATGATCATGCCCGTCGTCTGCTCCGGCATCTTCCTCATCATCATGTCCTGCATCTTCTACATGATGACTGTGTACAGCATCACCGTCGTGATCATCTCCTGGGGATTCTTCGTCTTCTCGCCCGCCCGAGCCGCGGTGGTTGTCTTGCTGCCCTTCCTCATTTCTTGCCCGGCCCCCATGGACGACTTCGTAGTCATCTTCATCACCTTGCCACCGATAGCCATCCATGAAACCACGCAAGAGCAGGTGGTCCCGCACCTGCCAGGATTCCGGGTCCGCAATAAGGCTCTTCAGCTTGCATCTTCGACACGGACATCTTATCTCCGTCTCGTTCTTTTGAAGCATCTCGGCCTTCGCGGACCTCAAAAACCTATTCACGATGCCTTCGGTCATCATGCGGACCATGGTCGCCTGCGGGGTAGAGCAAAACGATATTTTAGAACCAAGAAAAATTTGGCATGACTTTCCCTAAAAATAGGACCAAAAAGAATGCTTAATGCCAAAATTCTCGCCGAAACGGAAATGAATCAACATTCCGGCAAAATATTGGCAACTATCGCATTTCAAATACCGGTACACCTCCAAACACACACATATGCAACACCACAAACATATGCAACACCACGAACATACATAGATCTAGCTAGGCCATAAAAAGTGCATGTGCACATTGTTGTAGGGAGAACAACATAAATATAGCTTCCCCCCTTACTTACCTATCAAAACAAGGTAATTTAACCACTTAAATTGAATGAATCTATGGTGGAAATGAGGTGAAAAAGAGGAGGCACCCGAGACAAGGAGGAGGTGGAGAGAATGAAGTGGGGAGAAAGTGAGTGTGGGTAGGAGAGGCTGTCCAAAATATCTTGTTGCTGCCCACTTACTAATGGCGCACCAACTCTAAATGCGCCATTAGTAATCCAGGTTACTAATGGCGCACCTTCCGGTGGTGCGCCATTAGTATGTTTGGACAGGCGCACTAGTTAAATTTTTTTTTGATACTAATGGCGCACCCAGGGCCAGGTGCGCCATTACTAGTTACAACTAGTAATGGCGCACTGTGTCTGGATGCGCCATTAGTATGTTTGGACAGGCGCACTAGTTAAATTTTTTTTTTGATACTAATGGCGCACCCTGGGCCAGGTGCGCCATTAGTATATTTGGACAGGCGCACTAGTTA
>NC_057799.1:24395475-24440526 GCF_018294505.1 Triticum aestivum
TAGTTAATTTTTTTTTTTTTGATACTAATGGCGCACCCTGGGCCAGGTGCGCCATTACTAGTTACAACTAGTAATGGCGCACTGTGTCTGGATGCGCCATTAGTATGTTTGGACGGGCGCACTAATTAATTTTTTTTTGATACTAATGGCGCACCCTGGGCCAGGTGCGCCATTACTAGTTACAACTAGTAATGGCGCACTGTGTTTGGATGCACCATTAGTATGTTTGGACAGGCGCACTAGTTAATTTTTTTTTGATACTAATGGCGCACCCTGGGCCAGGTGCGCCATTACTAGTTACAACTAGTAATGTGGCACTGTGTCTGGATGCGCCATTAGTATGTTTGGACAGGCGCACTAGTTAAAAAAAAATTGATACTAATGGCGCACCCTGAGCCAGGTGCGCCATTAGTAGTTTCAACTCTAATGGCGTATCAGAGGGTGGTGCGCCATTAGTATATACTAATGGAATACTAATGACGCACCGCTTGTCTGGTGCGCCATTAGTGTCAATCCCATCTATACCCTTTTTCTAGTAGTGATTTGCTGGCTAGGGTTAGTGGTTTTGTTGCAAAATAACTTTCTAACGGGAGTTGCAAGTTTTTGAGGGGGTGATTTTGTGTTTTTGGCGCGAGTTTTGTACCTTCTGATGTGAAATGAAGGAACATTTTTTGATACGCGGGGTTGATAAGCAAGGTATATGGGATCGGGTAGGAGATTTTGTGGGGGGGTGGGGGGTCAAGTACGACACGTTTCATATGCCTGGTAGTGGTGAGTTGTATGTATTTGTAATAGCAGTAGCATCTGTTTTGAGAACCAAACCGGATTATATTTGATGCACTTGGGTTCATTGCTAAGCTGAGCAGCTAGAGACATTTTTTAGTTGGTTTGATTGTAAGCTTTTGTGCAGGTCAGTAATGTTTGATGGACTTCCACTTTGGAATTTATTTTCTCACAGCCATATTGCATGACCATGTTCAAATTTGAATTGAATTGCGGCTGCTGAAATCCATCCAAAACCTGATGCATGTAGGCATGAATTAGGATTTGAACGGCTCAATGATGATTTTGTTTAGAGTAGGTTCATGTGTGTGTGTGCGTTATATGATTTTGCTGTTCTTTTTGTCCTGTTTTTTAACACAAGCAAACACTAAAGTTTTGTGTATTCCTAAAGTAGAGTTGAGAACATGTCAGCTAAATACAGTGGATCACAACATACTCTCGGGAATATATGAGGAACCGTGAGCTTTTTTTGTGTTCAAGTTCATTTCTAACGGTTTTGTTGTCAGACTTTTTGTGAAGTTTTCAAGATTTTGCTTTTTAGTTGCACATTCTAGTTCAAATGTTTTTATCAGTTACCTTGTAATCCATCATCTTTTCAGCTGGTATGGTTGTGGTTGTTCCAGGTAAAGTTTTGCAATAATGACACCGACGATGCCCCTGTTTCGGTAGTCTGGTTTTTTAGGCTTGGCAATGCCCTGCCTAAGATAATGGATAGCAAATCGCTACTAAAAATTGACTCCAAATCCTAGACTGTCAGATGGCAGTAGATGCGTGTGCGTGTGTGTATGTGTGTTAGCCTGGATGTTCTGCAGGAAGATTCCATTTGTTGAAGGGACCTTTACAAGTCTGTGCTCTTTTGTGCACAATGTAGAGTAACTGGTGAGGTTTGTTTGTCCTATGTAACCTAATAAAAAGTTTTCTGACAACCAACATGTGGCATATTATCTGTATTATTTTAACTGCTTTTAAGTTTTGTTGTCGTGAATTCCGATATTACCTGCATTTTGTTCATGTGATATATGCTGGTGGTTCTGTTTTTTATTTTATTTTTGCGGCTAAAAACCGTTGATGAAAGGAACTAAAACTGTCTGATTTGCCAAAATTTTCAAAGTACCTTTGGTCGTCACGTCTAAGCTTGACAATGAAAGTGGCTATAATGTTCGCCCGGTTTCTAGCCTTAGTTTTCTGCCTTTTTTATGTTGTCCAGTCCCATTGTTTACAACACTAATGTCTTATATACATTTGTGAATACAGCAACACATGGGCATTGACATGGATGATGAAGGAAGGGCCATGAACACGACAGAGACAATAGAAATGCAGAACGCAGAGCCCTGAACACGACAGAGACAATGGAGAAGGCAGAGATCAGTGTCTTGAAGATCGAGAGTTAGAAGAGAGACGATATCACGTTTTGCTCTTTTGAAGAAGGTTTGTAACCTTTTTCTACATATAGTGATGTTTTTTTTTTCTTGAGTTCTAGTTGATACAGGAAATTAACTAGCTAGCATAGAAAGTTGACTAGCTACGTCCCCGTGGTGGCTCTGTACTCATTGCTAACGTTTTTAACTAGCTAATACATGAAGTTTGTTAACTATATCTAATTAATACAGGGAAGTTAACTATCAAAGTCAACTGTGTCTATGTACTCTTGTTGAAACAAGGAAGAGGTCTGAAACAACCATAAGTTGCTCTGAACAACTCCACGAACAGCGGACAACATGGTTCAGTTAGCTAGCTCTGAACATCAATTTTTTCTGAAAAAAATGTGAAACATAAAATAGTGTGATGATATGAGGCGCACAAAGTTTTGTTTGTGTGCTGTGTATGCCTCTTCTATGTACGGTCATCACTGCTTTAAAAAGGACAAACAAACAAAGCCCACACCCCAAGCCCATTATGGGGAAAAATAAGACCTAACAGGGAGGGAAATAAAACAGGCCTAATCTGGTACAGGTGACGTCAGCCGACTGAGACTTCGCGAAGTCTCAGTCGACTGAGACATAGACAAACCCTTTGGAGAAACCCCAGTTTTAAATACTTTGACGTGTTTGGTTTCGACAAATACTTTAGTTTTACAAACCGTGGTATATCTAAAACCATGGGTTTTTTTGATGTATCTAAAAAAGAGGTCTCAACCTCTTTTTTGTAAACTGAGAAACACTTGCTCGAGTCCATCTTTTTCCGGTCCTCCTCACCCATCTCTTCCGCAGCCACAAAATTAAGATTACCACCTAGGAAGCTTGACTACTCTGTCGCTGATGTCTTCAATCGTTGGCTATTGTTCTAGTGCAACAAGAAGCAGCCTGTACATTAGATAGTACTAGAGGTTCAGTCCTATCGGATGGTGCGTGTACACCTACAAAAGATTTAGCGAAGGCTTAGACCCTGGAGTAGATCGATTGATAATGAGCAAAGTTATACACAGCAGTCTAAGCTAGCTAGCTGATCGATTCCATGTGGCCAGAGATACAAGATTATTCAACAACATATCCTAGCATCTAGAGGATGTTCGCGTGCATGACAAGGCTATAGGCATGCCGCATGCACCAGCCGTTAATTAGCACAAGCTGATCACGTCGTTGTATAACTCCTTTGTTGTAGCTCAATTTGGTTCAGCTAGCTGTATCTAATATTATCCATGCAACGAGTGGTCAAAACCAAGAAACTAAGAAAAACTGCACTTGCCAAACATCTCTATAGTTTTGCTTAAACTGAGAAAAACTGCGGTTTTTAGAAACCGAAGTATTCATTGCCCACATATTGGAATACCGAGATTTTCAATTACCATGGTTTTGGAAAAACTGTGTTGCCAAACTAGGCCACGTGTTAAAAGAGCTTTAAACCATAGACCGCCCTGCTATTCACGAAGACAAACTTCCTTTCATCTCATTAGATGGTAACTCTTGCAAAAGGAAATGAGAAAAATTCACTACAGGACCTATTACTGGTGCTGGTGTCCATTTTAGTCTCTGTGGTTACAAATACCCGAAATACAGTCACCAAACTTGCACTAGCGGATCATCTACGGTCCATTATACGGTTTGGTCTACGTACATGCTGATCTGGCCCGAGTCAACCGCTGCCAAGTGTGCTTTGACGGCCATATCTGCCAGGCCGCTTGAATATGCACGCACGCAAGGTTTTTTTTTTTGCAAAGTTGCCAGTTATTAAAAAATCTGCCGAACCAGTGGCCGTGCCGTCGCCGTTGGCCTCGCTTGCTTCGTCGTCCCGCTCACCATCACCTGGTGGTGTTCCACCTCCCGCCGACCTTCGCGTCTCGTCGCTCATCACCGAGCTCGCCGTCCGCCTCTCGGTCTCCTCCTTTCTCGTCATCGCCGACGCGCTCCCCGAGCTCGACCTCCTCAAATCTGAGATCTTTCTAATCACGCTCACCACGTCCCTCATCACCGTTCTCACCTCCTGGTTCCTCCGAGCCTGCTTTGCCGCGGCGTTCCTCATCACGGAGGCCAAGTCGTCGGCATTCACGGCCAAGATCCTCGCCTCCTTCATCGCCTTCATGGCACGCCCTGCCGGACGCTACATCGCGTACAACCGCACCCTGGCTGGTGACCTCCTCCCGGAAATGGCCTTCCCCCGTGACTGTGGGCTGCAGCCCACCATCTTGCCGGCGACGCATCGGGCCACGAATAGCTCCAGCGCGCGCCATTTCTCCTCGTGGACGCCCAGCTCCAAGAAGTCTGTGCGGTAGCCGGCGAGCGTCATATACACGGGGAGGAAGAGCGCAATGAAGAAGGGATCGAGCCGCTCCGTCATGGTGGCACCGATCGGCGCCGCCGCCGCCGGGGAACCGCTCCGTCCATTCCGACCATTGAAGGCGTTGGTGTCGCCGGACCACCAGTAGAACCCGGAGAGGAGCAGGTCTGTCTGCGGCGGATACGACTAGCACGCCACCGCCGTAGATTAGCTCACTGAGTAGTAGGGCTCCGGCGAGACGCCACTGTCTACGGCGGTGGTCACTCACGACCGTGAATGTGATTGAAAATTCTAATTGGATTTGTTCTGTCGTTTGATCTTAATTACCGAGTAGTAGGGCGCCGACGAGATGACGCCGACGGGTTGTTCGGCACTGGTGGGAGGCAGGGAGTACATGGCCGCCTGGAAGAGCTGGGTGGCGCCGGTGCCGACCACGAGGTGGTAGCCATCATCGACCCCGACGTTGCCGCCGAGGCGATGGACGCGGCGGACCTCGTGCTCGAACTCCAGGTGGAGGAACCAGCAGAGGCTCTGATCACCACCGTCGCCTGCTCCCCGACACCCCCCCGGAACGCCTCGTACATGGTCGGGTCGCCGCTGCACGCAGAACCAAAGCCGGCAGTAAGGTGAAACACGTTGTCAGATTGAAAATACCTTACGTAATCGCGTACTGCTATAAAACACAGAACGCGAACACGCACAGCTCGAGGTTAATGACGGTGTCCTGCGCGATGGCCGGCTCCGGCGGCGCCGCTGACATGCCACCGTACATTCGGACCCTCGCATCACATACCTTACTTCTCACGCGACGCGTCACCCATTTCTTGGGCTGCTGGTGACCGTGGCCGGTGGTTTTATGTCCGGCAGGGCATGCGACAGCGACTGTTGGCACGAACATGCACACACGCACGCGGACGGCGGGATGAGAAGAGGTGGATGCCCGGCGGGTGACCTCATCTCGACGAAGGAACCCTCCGAGCTGGAGGCACGCCCGCATGGCATTCCTGAACTCGGTGTCTATGGCGTGGGCGAGCGCGGAATCGATGCTGGCCTTGGCCACCATGGCGTTCACCGCCGTCAGCAGCAGCATGGTCCTGCGCGACGCGATCACCGTCCCGCTCCTCGGCGACGAGGTACAGTCCCAACTCGATGTCCCCGGACACGGCGAGAACAACCCTCTTTTATCTAGCGGGAAGCGTACCACGACGGCTTCATCGGGGAAGCGTGCGACGGAGTCGCCGGAGACGCGAACCTGTTGCTCTCTGGGTTGGGGGAGGGTGGCGGTGCGCTCACGCTTCCCGTCGAACTCCACCTCCACAAATGCGTTGCAGGACGCCGCGCCATCCTTGGCGGATAGCTCCGCCGTGTCCGCGACTTCCACAACCAGCTTCATCGTGCCGGCGATCTAGCTCGGCAACCAGCAGCAGCCCGAGGTACGCCGACCTCCAGCAGCCAGCGCAGCCCCACTCCGTCGGCCTCGACCTGTAGCTCTGGCACAAGGCGCATGGCGCGTCGTCGCTGCCGTTCCCGTGCTTTGCAAAAGACCCCCAACGGCGACGGCGTGGCCATTGGTTCGGCGGAGCAGGCTCATGTCTGGACGGGAGGTAGAGCAGAGGAAGAGCTGGTCTGTTGACCAAGCGGAGGTAACAAGGGGAGGAGAGAGCGAGGGGATTGCGTCGTTTTTGCAGAAGACCCCTGGTTCCCTGCATATTCGAGCGGCTGAGACGATGTGGCAGTCAAAGCACACTTGGCAGCGGTTGACTCGGGCCAGATCAGCATGTACGTAGACCAAACCGTATAACGGACCGATGACCCCCTAATGCAAGTTTGGTGACTGTATTTCGGGTATTTGTAACCACAGGGACTAAAGTGGGCACCAGCGCAAGTAATAGGCCCTGTAGTGAATTTTTCTCAAAAGAAATCATGGGCTCTCAAGAAATCCAACCATCTTACATCCGCACCAGTGATAGTTAGCATGTGTTTGGTAGGGTGCATGAGGGTAAATTTACTACTCAATCCATTTTTGGTTTATTGGTAGCCTGCACGGGACCACCTCGAGCTTAGCCCAAATACCCTCGTAGCATGCACGAAAAGGGAACACGCCAATAGCCGTTCGCTGGTCAGCATGCACGAGTGATGCGAGCGACGACGTATTTCAAAATATGTTCAGAAATTCAAAATTTGTTTAAATTATAAAAAATGTTCAGAATTTCACAAAAAATGTTCAAAAAAAACAGTCAAAAAGTATTCAGATTTTCAAAACTGTTCGGAATTTCCAAAAAAATCTAAAAATGTTCAGCATTTCAAATTTTGAATAAATTTCCACAAAAGATTCAAATTTTATTTAAATTTTAGAAAAATGTGCAGATTTTCAAAAAATATATATTTAAAAAACCAGAATTTCTCAAAATTTATTGAAAGTTTCAGAAAATGTTCAGAATTCCAAAATGATTAAAATTAGAAAATATTCAATATTTTTGTTCACATTTTTAAAATTTTGTTCACCATTTTATTTATTTTGGGAATTCACAATTGTTCAGCATGTGTAAACAGATACATGCTACCAAACAAAGTGTCAACTCAGCATGTCTCAACACCGCTATCAGACAACAACAAATGCAAGTTCTTTTCTAGGTTGAGAATGCTACCAAACACACCCTTAAGCACCATTCTACCCCAGAGGGCAGCATCTTCTTACCTCCTCAGCACCCCAGTCTCTTTTCAAGTTCATATTTTCAACAGGCTTACTCACATTCATACACAAGAACAAATTGGAAATATATCTGCTGAGACAAAGCTTCCATAAAGCAACAAATGATAGCATAGTTTACAACAGACCAGGAAAGCAGATTATTAAAGCATAGTTTACAAATATTTCTGCTGTGTAAATCGTCGCCATTCACCAGTATTTGCTAGCCCTCCGTCTCTTTACCTATTACAGTTTGAGTACAACACGCCGTCCAAATGCATGGCAAAATACGAATGCGACAGTGGCCCAAAATGCCAAGACGAATGAAATGGCACCGACCACGTAAAGGATCGGGTCAGAATCATCAGCCACACTTCTTGCAACACCATTTGGTGCCATGGGACCTGAACTTGAAGTGCATGATCTAAGGTTGTTGTTCCCTTTGTAACTGTCCATATCGAATGTGCTGAACTGACCGCTGGCTGGTAGACACCCCGATAAATTGTTGTATGCCACAGAAAACACCTCTAGGGATGATAGCCGAGTTAACTGCCATGGCACTGATCCGCTCAGCCTGTTTTCTGATAGGTCTAAGCTCTCAATCTCGCTCAAGTTTGCGAAGGTTGCAGGGATAGAGCCAGTAAAGAAATTGTTCGACAAGTTGAGAGACTTGATGTGGCTCAAATTCCCCATCTCCATCGGAATCTCTCCTGACAGCATGTTTGCAGATAAGTCAATGCCAGACATCGACATGAAGAAGTTCTGTCCGTATGTGTATGGGTTCCCTTTAGTGGTAAATGTGAAGCCTTGGAGTTCGTAATCACTGTTATATAAGAAGCCCATATCATCGAACACACCAAAGTTCCCTCCAAAAGAGTTATGGTTGATACTGGGCCAGTAAAATGTATAAGCTTCAACAAATGGGATGCCACCAATACACCGTGGTACATAACCCGAGAGTTTGTTATGAGAGATGTCAATTATACTCAAGTATTGGAGACGACAGAGATTTGATGAGATCTGTCCCTCAAACTTATTTCTTCCTAACAACAGTAGACTGATTTCAGAAAGATATCGTATCCAGTCAAGGTTGCCTGCGAACTGATTCCGGCTTAGATCCAAAGCTGTAATGAAGGAGCTGTTGAAAAATGCATTTGGAGAGCCTGACAGTGAATTCCCAGATATATTCAGAAACCGGAGTGGTAATGTACTGCTGCAGTGTGGTATAAGCCCTAGAAAATAGTTATCCGATAGATCTAACATCTGAAGACTTGTTAATTCACAAATTTCTGGATGAATGTCACCGGTTAAACTATTTCTAGCTAGGCTCAAAGCTGCCAGTGAAGTAAGATTCCATAATGAAATGTCCAGTGCTCCTGACATATGGTTATCATGTAAATCCATGATTTGGACATTACCAGACAGATTTCTAGGTAGAGCCCCTTCAAATTTGTTGTTGTCTAGGTATATTTCTGCCGCAACTGACAGGTTACTAACCCCATTGAGTATTACACCCCCGAGGTTATTGTTTGAAAGCTTCAATACATTCAAAGCAGAACAATCAGTGAACAAGCAAGATGGTACCTCTCCTGTAAATTTATTATTTGACAGATCCATAAGTCCAATGCTGCCAATGTTGCACAATGAAGATGGCACAACTCCAGATATATTATTATGAGAAACATCGAGAATCCACAGTTCGGGAAACATGGAACTGATATTGGCTGGCAGCTGTCCTTCAATATGGTTCAGAGATACGTTCACTAGTTGAAGATTAGTTTGGTTTTGCCAAATGGGGTATAATGATCCAACTAAGAAGTTGTTTGAAAGATCCAGGTAAACTAGTGCCGCTTCATTTGTGAACAGAAAATTGGGCATGCTTCCAGGCAAATTATTGTTGGACAAATCAAGAAACTGCAGATGATGCTGTGTGCGTAGGAAATGTGGCTCTGTAATCATGCTCTTATCAAGGTTACACGAAGAAAGCATTAGTGTTCTCAATTTAAATTTAGGTGCCCAACCATGCATTTTCGCTAGAACAACCAAATCAGTATTTCTTGACAGATCTATCTGTTTGAGCTCGGCACAGTTTCTTAGCCAGAAGAAATCAAATTTACCACTTAGCTTGTTTCCGGATAACCGGATAGTTTGAAGCAACGAGGAACAATTCCAAGATGAGTTTATAGGTATATGTCCTTCAAAAAGGTTTTCTGAAAGATCCAGGTACTCAAGGCATGGAAGGGCAAATAAGGATGCTGGGAGGCTACCATTCAATCGATTGGATCCCAAATGCAATTCTCGCAGGTTCTGGAGATTTTCTAAACCTGCCATGTATACATTATTTATAGCAAGTAAAATTTAATTGCACCAAACTGAAAAGGGATGTTCAATCTATTCGTTTCAGTACCTATATTCTGAAGAGCCCCACTCATGTTATTTTCCTTGAGATTTATGGCCTCCAGAGAAACCAAGTTGCTGAGAGATTCTGGGATATTCCCTATGAAACTGTTGTCACTGAGGTTGAGATACTTGAGCTTGCTCAATCCTTGTAGACCTGAGGAATTGCTCGATTCAGAATAAGATTTACGGAAGTCACATACCGTCGAAATTTTGTAAGCAAGCGAAATTTGCCGAGAAATCTAGCAGCTGAAGCTCCCGGAAAGAAGAAAAGATTGTCAAGTTGAGGTTCCAGCATGCAACTTCCGTAAATTTGATTGACATGGAACCATCACTATTACGGGTAGGGATTTCCTGGTAGAGATAGGAAAGATCGAGACGCAATATTCGTCGTGTGATGTTGTCGCAAGTGATCTTTTTCCACGAGCAGCAGTCATCACCGTGTCCCCACGAAGTGGGAACCTCGGAGTGTGCGCTCATGAACCAAGAGCTAATATCCATGAGGGCCGCCCTTTCCTCCATGAAGCAGCCTGAAGAACTCGGAAGCATGGAGTGAACTACGCACAGGACCAGGAGCAAGCATCCCCATGGCAAGAAGCGGCCCATTTGAAGGAGAAAAGCTTCTACTATATCTTTGTGTTCTAGGGTGTGGGCTTGAGAGCAAGCTCTCTGCTCCTTTATACACCTGCTATACGAAATACAATACACTTGCTTGGTAAACAAAGTTGTGGTCCATGGTAGGAGGTATGCTTGGACAGCAACTTTACCTGTGGCCAAGGGCACTGTGTTGACTCACCGAGTAACATTTTGTTCAAGTCTCCTTTGGTGGGTAGCCATAGACATCAAATTGATGACAAAACATGGACCATGGATGCCAGCCAATAGGGTCAGAAACGCGCTATTTTGGAATTGAACGCTCTGGGTTGTCAGTCATGAAAAGAAAAGTTGCTAATGTGAAGGTTTCTTCGTCAGTAGGATATACTAGGTGCTGAATGCATGAGCGTGGCTAACTTACTGTGTGTACAAAATAATTCAGACAGCACGGTAATAACGATCTTAGCAAGGTGGTGATAGAGAGGTGGAAGTGGCATACCTGCTAAGCAAGCCCCCTCTTACTCAGTCCGCTGTGGACTTTCTTCAGAAGCTTCAGTCGACCGCCATGAATTCCCCGGCGCTAGCGACCAGCAGAATCAGAATGGCCTCCTGATGTGGCGCCGTGACCACCCGCCGCGAGAGACGATGAGGCCGGGCACTGGAGAGAGAGGGCGAGGGCGGCAGTCGCCGTGGAGCAGCTGGTGCTCGAGGTCCGGCCATGGCAGCGGCGACCGTCCACCCCGGATGCTGGACCGAAGGCGTGACCGGCAGAAGAGGGGAGGTCCTGCCTGGTCTGTTGCGGCCAACAGTGCTCCGGTGTGCTTGCACACCCGTCAGATGGGCCACGGGCCAGCCCGTGAGAACGCGTGGTCGGCCCATCACGGGTCTACCCTGGCACGTGTATAAACGGGCTTGTCTAAAAAAAAAAAACGCGTATAAACAGGCGGCATGAGGCGCGGGATCTATATCTCAAAATCACTAACTAATTAATTAAGGAGTGCTCTTTACATACATTAAAAAAAGGCGCTTTTTCCAAAGACCATTCTCACCTTCTCATATTGCGACAAGTGACGCATGCGGTGCGTCAATTATCATAACCTGCGGCGCGCATTGGTTCACTTTCCGCCGTCCTGTCAGGCTGTCACCTCTAAGAATTTGCTATGCTCTCACATCACCCCTCTCGTGTTGTCATCTCCCTCCACCCACCACACTGACCGCCAGGTCTCTCTCTTCTTCTGCGGAGAAGAAACACCGAGCAAGGCGCAGCACCTTCTCCCTGCCAGATGACGTCGAGGTTTATTTCTTATCGGTCGGCGAGGTGTTCTATGAGGAAGACTGTGCCAGAACGGCAAGGTAGCCAGCTACAAGCTCCACCTGTTCCTGCACCTTATCTCCCTGGCAGCCAAAGATGGTGCTATCTGAAGAACATTTTAGTGGCAGTGTCCATTGCAGCATTAGTGTACAAGTGTTTGTGCATGTAGAGTGAAAATTTCCTCTCTGAATTTCCATCAGCATTGTGCTGCTGGTGCCTTCCAAAACATGTAAACCTGTCTATCCTAGTGATTGCACTAGTAAATAGTATAAAAATGTATTGGTGGGAGCTGCATGAATTAAAGTGCATTTGCATTGAATTAACCCCGCACACCCGGTCCAAACTGAATATATCTTGCAGAGGTTCTTAAAACCGAATGAAAAACATTAACATGGCATTTCCAATTGCCTATAGCTCACAGGGCAGAGTGTTTCACAGAATGAAAAACAATCCTCCCTTGACTTGCACCGGATGAAAACTCATCAAACAAATATGGTTACCAACTTGCCTCTAAACAATCCTCGAAAGTTTTATTTCAATTGCCCCACTCAACCATCCGCAAAAGTTTTACTCCAAATTTATCACGTACGAATAAAAAAAATCCTGTGGCTTCCACTCTAGCGAACTCGTCAAATAAATACGGCTATTCTGAACCCAACATCACAAACCCCCAAAGTCTAAGCTAGAAATGTTCCATTGGCCCAAGAAAAGAAAAGTTATCTACTCCGACAACCCAATTTACACCATAAAGCTAGCACACTACCGAAAATAGAACAAATATGTGCATAACATACCATGAATCGCTGCAGAAATCTGAATCAACTCTTCTGTCCCCTAGCAACCTAAACATTATTCAGATCTAACTTCGCACGGCACTCCAAAGAAGAATTGTGGCAGAGCATCAGCACACTGACCTGCGTGTCCAGCCACTGGTGGCTTCAGAGCACACCTTGCCCGCCGCCGCCTCCACGCCTAGCTGTGCACCGTCCCTAGGGCATGATTCTGTTGCCTGTGCTGTTTCGAACATAAGTCATGGGCCGCGATTTGGCCCAGGCAACAGAAGGGGCGATGGGCCGCACACAATATCCTAGGCGTATCGCGGACGAGATGCAGATCCCAAGGCCCAAACGGATGACCAGGATACCGACTCGCCTATGGCTCGTCCGCTATAAATCCACTCTTACAAAGTATCGCTAACTGAAACAGATTTTCAGCAATGGTGAACAACAAGACCAATTCCATAAATACTATACATCGCCAGTAGAGCAAACACAACACTGCAACCCAAGCGGATCAAACAATATCACGAATAAACATACAAACGGAGTCTTCACGAAACACAGACCTCGGTCACAAACAGTTGTCATGATACATAGGATAGGGGTAAATGCTCCGGTTACATAGCATCCTAATTAATACATTACTCTAAAAGTTATAACAAAAATAGTTACTGGAACTGCAAGCAAGTAAATGCAGCTCTCTTCTCTTCCTTGCCGGCGCCTATGTCACCGACCATCAAAAAGCTGCCAGATATCCTTGTCCCTCACATGGCAATCCTGTTTCAGAGAAAGCAGAGGAGGTTCAGGATAGCATCCTTTTGTTTTCTCACCCTCAAGCATCAACATATCAGATGAACTAAAAAGAAAAGTGTCTAACAACGTTTGTCAGTACCTGCTCTGGAGTGGTGACGGCATGGTGCAGCTGCATATCGACGACGGATGCGGCTGGATGGACGAGCGCAGGGTGGTCGAGCTGTCTGGCGCCATGGTGACGTCGACGGCAGGCCTGGCAAGGTCTGTGCGTCAGTACCTGCTCTGGAGATGGACCGGTGGAAGAAGGCGGCGGCAGCCTTGGTGAGTGCGCCGGACCGGCGTGTGACCCAGTCCCGGTATGTGGCTAGGATGGGGCATCCGGCATTAGATGTTAGGATTTGGTGCGATGTCTGTTTGGTATTAGGCTCGGACATTCGGCACCACTGCATCAAGGGGGTAGGAGTAGCGACAGATGTTGCCTAGATGGTGGCTTCAGGCTTACTGATGTACTACTTTGTAAGGTCTTTTGTGCTTAATAATTAATAAAGTGGCCGTATGCATCGTCCAGATGCAGAGGCCGGGGGTGCATCCTCCTTTTTTTAGAAAAAAAAAACGTTTGTCAATATAATATATTTTGTGCCAAGAAATCTAAATAACGAATTTGGTTCAGAACTATAGCTTTTTTTTCTTCAAAATAGCTACAATATTACAAATCAAATGCCTTCATATCCTAGACGGACGTATTCCAAATTTATATTTTGTTTTCAAGTAAAACAAATACTGATCCGAGAAGGAGAAATGCCACACAAACTCAAATAATCCACTGTTAGCTTGGACTAGCCGCTATTATATATCTGAATCACATATCAAGGATCAGCTCAAGCATACCCTGCGTACCTACTTTCAGCTTGTGTTCAAAAAATATATTATACGATCCACTAAGTAACATTCATGAAAAAACAAGTGTTATCAATCTCAAATAGCTACAGGTTCAGAGTTCAAAGGTACATATCTGCAGGTTCGGAATTCAAAGGTATGTAACAGAAAATTTATACTGGGATTATATTCGAGAAATAGGAAGTCAGAATTCCCCGTTTGTTGGGTTTGCAATAATATACCAAGGCAAGAAAATAGAGTGTGCAGTATATAAACAAGATTGAGCATCTTTCAACTCCTATACAGTGGGCAACATGATAACAAGGCTAGGGGTATTTTTATAGGCCCAATCTGTTGTTTGCACTGACACTTCAGAAAACAGTGATACAACAGAACTAGAGGTCCATGCTATAAACACTCAAAAATCAAGATAATCAACTTGGTCCAGAAACATATGTTCTTATCAAAAGCTACAGTCAGTACAACTTGAACGCCCTCGTATTGCAGACCCACTTGTTTCCATTTCATAGTTTGTATTTCACTAAAATAAAACAAATGACACAAGGAGAAGTGCCTCATACACAAGCAAAACTGCAATGGACACTGTGATTCATCCAAAAAACTAAAAAATACACAGAATATAGCAGAATGCCATTACAGCCGGGCACTCTAATCACCATGGCCCTATTACAACAATAAAAATACTAACTCATGATAACCAATGAAATCAACATTTTCTTATGGGGCGGGTGTTGGTCAGAAAAAATCAATTCAGATTGTTCTTGTACATACCCCACGAAAATGTGTTCTTGTACAAACATCTCCTTCCCATCTTCTTCCTAGCTACACAAAGCAGGAGCATCATGCTTTCGGCGGTCTCCAAAATCAGCCCCATCCCGGTGAAATCAGGGGTAAACAGGAACTGTGGACCTAACAATGTCTGTTGGTGTCCCAATGCTGATACTGACGGCAGAGACTGGCCTGCACAAATCAACAAGATCAAGTCAGAAATGACCAGCTTATTTGACATAGTACCCTCCTATAACTAAGTCGCGAAACAGTAGAGGAAAGTGTCTTTTATAACCAGTCATTTAACAAATGCTCAACAGTTCTAACTAGGGACTTGTTGGGGTGTCTGGCTGGCCCATTTATGAGAGAAGAAAGAACTCTACTTCCGTCCACTCCATAATTTTTGATGCAAAGTCATAATGTTGAAATACTTGCAAATTATACACAGAACTAACACTTGTGGCGTAAAAAGGAGACATACTACCCTGACGAGTTACTAGCAAAGGCATCATTGACACTAAAGGGTGACTAACTACATAATAAGAGTATAATTGACCTACTCGATTATAATAGGTCAACCATGAAAGAAGTTCTAGTGCTACAATGCTGGTCGCGTGATAGCACTATCGAGAAGTGATTAAAAATATAATTCTTCTAAGATTTTAATATAATTAGCATGCTACAAAAATCAAACTCAAAACACAACACATGTAAAGAGTAACAAAAAGGAGAAACTCTGCCGTGGATAGTACCTTCATCATTCCTCTCTCCAGGGTACTATTCACAGCAAAATTTCTCTTTCTTACAACTAGATGCTATACCAGATTTTGATTTGAAATATTAGACATGATTGATACTGTAGTAAAACAATGCCTTGTTGTAGCACTATACTTCCTCTCGGTCAACCATTTATGACTACTGTTTTCTTATTGCCGTTTGAGTTGCAGAACCCTGAGTTTGATCCTTTTTGTAAGGAACATGCAGAGACAAGAACAGTAGGAATTAAGTTACACGCATACCTAATCTGCATATAGGCATAGGCCAATTCTCTTGTGTGTGTGTGTGTGTGTGTGTGTGTGTGTGTAACTGCACACAATATTATATGTTCCAATGAATCAAATGGCCATCATAACACTGTCATGGAGTAGTATATTTCAAATTTCTAAATTCTAACAAGTTGGTCAGATTACGACCAGTTTTGGTGTACACCCACAACAACAGAGAATAATCAGGACAACTCTTACTATCATTGGAAGCCCTAGGTCCCTAGCTATTGCTCAAAATTTCATCTCATCTATTTCAAACGAAGGCACAAGAAGACCTAGGCGACAGGCGGGGCATGAGCCATGAGTTTGGCAAATGAGAGCATGAAGAAGGGTGGGGCGACAGGCGGGGCGACTCCGGGATCTTCTCCGGGGATTGCCGGCGTTGCCCTTTCCAGCGGGAGGAGGCGGGTGGGCGGCCGGTTCTGGGCGCTAGCCGATGAAGGCGCCGGGGACTCGGACGACGACGACGGCGACCTGCTTGTCGGGCCGTCGGGCGTTCCGTCTCCTTCTCCTTCCGACGTCATTTGCGAGGCCTTTCGGCTTGGGTACCCGGAGGACGAGGTGGCTCTGCTCGTATATCGGGCTATCCCCTCCGATGATCCGGCGAGGATGGGACTACGGGCGGAGGACAAGATCGAGATCGTCAGGCGGGTAGTTCACCGGCGTACGGCGACGACGGCGATCCGACCTTGGAAGGGTCCTCTACCTAAGGTTAGTCTTCCAAAACCTACTTTGTCCGATTTTTTTACCGAGGATTCTTGGAAGTTCGTTAAGAGGAAGAAGAAGCGGCGGCCATCGGCGGCGCAGGCGCCGGCACCGGCGGCCACCAGTCATGCCGTGATCCGGGAGGCGCGGATCGCGCGTTTGAATCGGTTGATTGGCCCAGATGGGCTGGCTGAGGCCGCGACGTGTGTGTGCGGGCCTGCGAGTGGGCCAGCGCCGTCGACTGCCCTCTGCGTCGCTGCAGGGACACAGAAGGAGAGTGGGCCGCCTTCGGCTGGGTATGAGGCCTAGTCCGAAGAGATCGCTGTTGGGCCAATTCTTGTGGGCGTTTTGGACGAGACGATTGGTTACGTGCGAGAGGCATGCATCGATTTGTCTGTTCCATCTAGTCCCGTCGCGCGCCGTAGGGTTCGTCGTCGGGTTCCTCATCGTCTCGCAGATCGTGGAGGCCGCGCCCGGCGTATTCCTCCGCTGTCTCCCATGGCGGGTCAGGGGCCCCCGGGGAAGGGTTCGGCGGAGCCGGCCGGGTCTGCCCGTGCCGGAGTGGTGCCGCTGGTTGGTGCCGGTGGAGCTCATCGTGGAGTGCCGGCGGCGGCCCGGGGCGCTGCACCGGCTGGGGCTACTTCGCCCATCGGCCGCGGTGGTGGTGTTCCCGTCCGCCCGCCTGCTCCGGTTCCTGTTGTCGCGGGCAGGGGTGGGAGCATCCGTCCGCCAAGTCCGGCGAGTCTTGCCGCCGCGAGTCGGGGCGGTGGCGATGGTGCCCGACCGCCGCTTCAGCGCCCGGCGGTGCAGCCTGGATCTTTACCGCATGCAGGATGCGGTGGAGTGAGGCCCTCCAAGCCAGTCACTGCAGTAGCGGGGAGAGGTGCCCCTCCCCCAAGACCTCCGGCGCCGGCTTCCGTGGGGCAGGGGGTCGCGCCGACTGTGCCTCGTGCCGCGCCACCGCCACACTATGTCGCGAGACCGGCGCAAAAGCGTTCGGGCCCATTGCAGTCAAGGACTGACGTGGGGGACGGTGGATCAACTGGGCCGCCCAGAGGACAGTGGGGGGATGATGGTGTTGATGCTTACGGGAAAGGCCAGCACCGTGGTTCGTCGTCTATGGGTGGAGGACGCGGATACGCTTGGCAGAGTGATGGTTCTGCCGAAAGACCATTCCTGGGTCCGGCGGGCGGTTTTGTCGAAGGGGTTACTGGCCCGAACAACCGGCAGAGAGGTGGATTCCGTGGCCATCGTGGTGGCCGTGGTGGTGGACGTGGTCGGGCTCGCAAGCCGCCCCCGCCACCGGTTGTGGATGACCATCAGGCTTCGGATATGGCTGTTGATCCCGTTCGGTCGACTGAGTTGCCTAGCCAGGCTTTGGATGTTGTGACGGCTCTAGCCAACGTGGAGGTTCCTGCATCTGGAGTTGCTGCGGAGGTAGGGTACAGGGCTGAGTCTGAAAGGGCGTCCAAATGGGCGCGTAAGAAAGAAAAGATGTTGTGCTATCGCCGTGGTGAGAAGGGCCACTTTATTGCTGAGTGCATGGCGGAACTCTGTAACACGTGTGGTAAGACTGCTCATATTATGGGGGATTGCCCGGTTTTGCGTGACCAGGCTCCTGCTCTCACGATGTACGGAGTGTAATGTGCCGAGCTCACGTTCTTTGAGTCTCCGGTGGCGAGGGAGATTCGAGTTGAGACTCAAAGTTTTACAACTGGACTTGTGAAAGCTACCTGCGAAGTGATTTCTGAGGCTCAAATTGTGCAGCGACTCCAGGAACTGGTTCCAGGTGATTTTCAGTGGGAGCTCGTCCAGATTGAGGACGATGTGTTTAGGGTTGATTTCCCCTCGGTGGAAGATTTGCAGAAGCTGCTGAGTTTTGGGTTGTGTAAGGTGCCGGGTACTAAGTGTATCCTAGAGTTTCACGAGTGGAAAAAGGTGGAACCTAAGGGCAAACCGCTCACTCAGATGTGGCTGCGGTTTTCAGGGGCCCCATCTGAGGCTCTGACAAATGCTCGCGTTGTGGCGAGTTTGGGTATGATGGTTGGTAAGACTGAGGATGTGGACATGGCTTTCACCCGCTCACATGGGGTGGCCCGGCTCTTAGTGGGTGTTTTGGACATCGATTTTGTCCCAGATAGGGTCAACTGGTTCTATGGGGGAGAGGTGTTTCCTCTTGAGATCGAGTTTGAGGATTCCGAGCTGTTTGCCGAGGTGGTTTCCGATGATGCTATGGATATGCACGAGGGGGATGATGATGCCGGTGCTCGTGGGAACCCGCATGATGAGGCGGGTCGTGACAAGACCAAGGGGTCGAGTCAGGATGCTCAGTTGCCAGGTGATGGTCCTGGAGTGGAGTCTCCCTCGGATCCGGCGGTACCCATGACTACGCTACGGTTTGGATCCTTCGAGCCAGCATCTGCTCCTCCCAGGCTCTGGAGCGACAGGGTGGAGTCTGATGATAGTTTTGAGTGTATGCTTCCGCCGTTGGAGCTTGATGTTGTGGCTAGTCCTATGGAGGATGGGTTGTTGGGGACGCCCGTGGGAGGGGTTTGGGAGGTGGAGTCTCAGGTGGGGCCGACCTCTCCTACCATCTCAGTGGTCTCGGGCCGACAGGCGTCGACTGACTTGGTGGTTCGATTTGGGGAGGGGAGTCGGGGGCAGGTGGCTCCGGTCTCTCCTTCTCTTAGTCTGGCACCGGTGACACCGGCGACGCCGGTGTTGGTCGGTTGTGGGGAGGGTTGCATGGGTCAGGCGGACCCATCCTTCCCCCCTGTGGGGACGCCGATTCAGGTGGGGTCGCCCAGCGCCGGGGGAGGGAGCCCGAGGCAGGCGGCCTCGGCTCTTGCCTCCCCGGTTGGGGCGGTGCCACCCGAGCCTGCTGCTGCGCTGGGGGGGGGGGCGAGGCAGGTGGCCCTGGCTCTCCCTTCTTCTCCGGCGGTCAGGAGGACCGCCACTCCTTCGCCGACGGTTCTTCCCTCTGCGTCGGCAGGGGGGGTGGGAGGAGGGCATGGGCAGGCGGCCCTCGCCTTCTCCTATCCGTCCATCCCCGTGGACGTGGATCCCCCGGCGGGGTTTGGGAGCCCGCAGCCACCTCCTCTGGTATCCTCGGTTGATCCTCTGAGGGACTCAGCGCGAGGCTTTACCAGGGAGGAGGTCGTTGCTTTTGGCGGGATCCCAGACCCTGTCTCGACGGGGAGACGGTTCAGTGAGCGAGTCCACGAGCTTCCGGAGATGGATGATATGCAGCAGCTGTGTGCTATGAGGGCCGCCAAGCTTCAGGACGCTGCTATCTCTGCTGGTACGTCCGTCAACATATCTAACTCGTTATTGCATTTTTCTAATGAGGAGATTATAATAATGCAAACCAATTGGGAGTTTCACTCGGGGATTCATATAGTGAGGTTTCCAAGTCGGTGAATGATTTGTTAGATTTGGAGGCGGAGCGTGCCTTAGAAACTATTCGTAATATTGCCGCGGTTAAACTAATGAATGACAATGAGATTGATGCATTAGGGGTTAGAGTGCTCGATAATATGTGTGTGGATCTAGCACCATCCAATCATGAGTCTGAGGACGATGATATGCCCATAGAGAATGCAGTTTTTTGTTCCAATGAGCCCGGTTATGAGGATCGGGAGTCAGGACCAAGTAAACCCAAGCGTAAGTGGAAACGGAAAATCTATCCCGATTCTGCAGTTCGTCGGAGTGCTAGGATTCGGACTACTAAAAAATTTCATGATGAGTGATGAAAGGAATCTTTTGGAATGGCAGAGGTCTGAAAGACTTGGCTAAAAGAAGGTTTCTTGCTGAGGCTTCTCTGGAGCATCGTTTAGATTTTATTGCTCTATCGGAAACTGGTAGAGACAACTTTGCGCCCCAGTTCCTTTCCTCTCTTGCGGGTGGTGTTGATTTTGATTGGCATTGCCTCCCTCCGCGAGGAAGATCGGGTGGTATCTTGCTGGGTGTGAGATGCGATTCGCTTGAAGTTCGGAGTGTAGTGATGGGTGACTTCGCCGTTAAGTTTCGAGTCAGGTCTAAGGTTGATGGTTTTAACTGGGCGTTGGTGGCGGTTTATGGTGCCGCACAACCCGAGCTTAAACCGGAATTTTTGGCGGATCTTGTTCGGATTTGTGGGTCCGAGCAGCTTCCAATCTTAGTTGGGGGTGACTTCAACATCATTAGGAGGAGAGAGGAGAAGAATAATGATAATTTTGACGGCAGATGGTCGTTCATGTTCAACATCATTAGGAGGAGAGAGATAGAACTTTCTGGTAGAAAGTTTACTTGGGCTAACTCTCTGCCCAACCCGACTTACGAAAAGCTTGATCGCGTTCTTGCGAGTGTGGAGTGGGAACAGAAGTTCCCGCTTGTGACGGTTCAAGCTCTTTCACGGGGTTTTTCCGACCACACACCCCTGTTCGTTGACTCAGGGGAGCCGAACCACGTGGGAAACAAAAACACCTTTTCTTTTAAGATGGCCTGGTTCGAACGCGAAGGATTCCTAGACCTGATCGCTAGGGAATGGGCGAAGGGTGTAGGTGGTAGGACTGCGGTCGAGCGTTGGCAAAATAAGATTAGGAGTTTGAGAAGCTTCTTACGGGGCTGGGCTAAGCACCTTAGTGGGGTATATAAGGTTGAGAAGGACAGACTCCTCTCTCTTATACAGAATCTGGATGTTAAGGCTGAATCAACGATTTTGATGCCTGCTGAGCTCCAGGTTAAAACTGACGCAGAGAAGAGGTTGAAAGAACTTCTCCGCGAAGAAGAATTGAAGTGGGCTTTGCGGGCTAAGGTTCGCAAAGTGGTCCAAGGGGACGCGAATACTCAATTCTTTCATCTGATTGCTAATGGTAAGCACAGAAAGAAGAGAATTTTCCAACTTGAGCAAGATGAGGGCACTATTTTAGGACAGGATAACCTAAAAACATATATAACCGAGTATTATAGGCAGTTGTTTGGCCCTCCGGAGGATAATTGTGTATCTCTCGATGAGTCCAGAACTGAGGATGTGCGTCAACTCTCGGCAGCTAAAAATGATATTCTGGTTGCCCCATTTTCGGAGAAGGAGGTGTTTGATGCTATAGCACAGTTGAAAAATAATAAGGCTCCCGGACCAGATGGATTTCCGGTGGAGTTCTACAAAAAGTGCTGGCATATTATTAAGGGGGATTTGCTACCTATGTTTCATGATCTGTTCTCTGGACAGCTTCAGTTATTTCACTTGAACTTTGGAACTATCACACTGCTTCCGAAGAAGACGGATGCTGTGAAAATTGAGCAGTTCAGGCCGATCTGCCTTCTCAATGTTAGTTTTAAAATCTTCACCAAGGTCGGGACTAATAGGCTCACACAGATTGCGCATTCTGTGGTGCAGCACTCCCAAACCGCTTTCATGCCGGATCGCAACATCCTTGAAGGGGTGGTCGTCCTTCATGAAACACTCCATGAAATCCATTCCAAGAAGTTAGATGGTGTCATTTTTAAGGTGGATTTCGAGAAAGCGTATGATAAGGTTAAATGGCCCTTTCTCCAACAGGCATTGCGTATGAAAGGTTTTGATGAAGCCTGGCGACGCCAGGTTGAATCATTTACGCAGAAAGGGAGTGTGGGAATTAAAGTGAATGACGATATTGGTCATTACTTCCAGACACATAAAGGCCTATGACAAGGAGATCCGATGTCCCCTATCTTGTTTAACATTGTGGTTGATATGTTAGCCATCTTGATAGGAAGGGCTAAGGAGAATGGTCAAGTGGGTGCCTTGGTACCTCATCTGGTTGATGGAGGTGTATCCATCCTTCAGTACGCTGATGATACAATCATCTTTGTGGAGCATGACCTGGCCAAGGCGAGAAATATGAAGCTGGTGTTATGCCTTTTCGAACAATTGACTGGGTTAAAGATTAACTTTCATAAGAGCGAGCTGTTCTGCTTTGGTAGAGCCAAAGACGAACAGGAAGCTTACCGGCAATTGTTTGGGTGCGATTTGGGGGATTTACCTTTCTCTTACCTAGGTATTCCAATCCACCATAGAAAGCTGACCAATAGAGAATGAAAGTGCATTGAAGACCGGTTCGAGAAGAAACTGAGTTGCTGGAAGGGCAAGCTCATGTCATATGGAGGCCGATTAATTTTGATTAATTCGGTGCTCACGAGTATGCCTATGTTTCTCTTATCGTTCTTTCAAGTCCCAGTTGGTGTTAGGAAAAGACTGGACTTTTATCGATCGCGTTTCTTTTGGCAAGGTGATGATCTAAAAAGAAAATACAGACTTGCAAAATGGGATATCATCTGTAGACCGAAAGACCAAGGGGGTCTTGGTATTGAGAATCTTGAAGTCAAGAACAGATGCCTTCTTAGCAAGTGGCTGTGGAAGCTTTCTTTTGAGACTGATGCCATGTGGGCCCAAATCCTTCGCAGCAAGTACCTACAGACAAAGTCCTTGTCTCAGGTCACAGTCAGGCCAAATGACTCGCCGTTCTGGAAAGGCCTGATGAAAGTCAAACAATCTATGTTTAATAGGACAAAGGTTATTATTGGCAACGGCGCTAGTACACGATTCTGGGAGGATACTTGGCTCGGTGAGACACCCTTGGCCATTCAATATCCGTCTTTATATCGTATTGTTCAACGACGTGAGGTGTTCGTTGCTACGGTGTTTCAATCCAACCCCCTTAATATTCAGTTCAGACGGTCGTTAGTGGGCAATCGTTGGGAAGATTGGCTCCGTCTAGTTCGGAGACTAATGGATGTCCATCTTTCTCAACAACCCGATGAATTGCGCTGGAAACTGACTAGGTCTGGATTTTTCACGGTTAAATCAATGTATATTGATGTGATTAATTCGAGCTCCATTCCTACCTCCAAGCATGTTTGGGCTGTCAAAATTCCTTTGAAAATAAAAGTGTTTATGTGGTTTGTCCATAAACAGGTTATTTTAACCAAGGATAACTTGATGAAGCGTAATTGGACAGGACCTACAAGGTGTAGCTTATGTGATCGGGACGAGACGATCAAGCATCTCTTTTTTGATTGCCCGCTTGCCAGAGTACTTTGGCGGACGGTTCACATTGTTTTTAATATTACTCCACCAAATTCTGTCACTACGTTATTTGGGACATGGCTCACTGGGGTTGAGCCTGAATTAGCGAGACATATTCGTGTTGGAGTTTGCGCTTTGTTGTGGACTATCTGGACTTGCAGAAATGATTTGGTTTTTAACAGAACATCACGTATTCATTTTTTGCAGGTTATTTTCCGAGCCACGGCCATGATCCGTTCATGGTCGCTACTCACTCCGATGGTGGCCAGGGAGCATTTGGTTACTGGATCTATCCGCTGGGAGATGGTAGCTCGGGATATCTTCAACCGGTTTGGATGGCGGTCATGTAATAGGATAGGCAATTAGTTTACCTATCTATATTTAGCCAGCCGGTTGTGGCGTCTTATCTTGGCTAGTCTGTGTGTCCAGCCTCTTTTGCTCTGTGTGAGCTGTCTTTTTATTACTTTTCAGTCGGAGACTATGGAACCTTGTTGGAACCTTTTCTTTTGTTAATAAGATGGCCGTATGCATCACTCTGATGCAGAGGCCGGGGAGATCCCCTTTTCGAAAAAAAACAAGAAGACCTAGGCCCCTAGCTAAAAGGCACACACAACTTGTAGGACCCGGCACAATCACACAACTTCCAGCCAAGCAAAACAATCAATGGTCAAGATGGAAATAATCATCATTGTAACATGAAGAGAAAGGAGAGCCCATGTTGTAGGTTTAAGTGTGAAACAGTAGTAAAAGTAATTCGTTAATTCCAGCAATATATGAGCATATATTTAACTTCTATTAGGGTTATTTCAAAACTAACCTACGTAGTTGGTAGTCCAGCAAAACAGATTACTCTGACCAACAAAAGGGCAGATGACATGAGTAGAAAAATACCACTAAGATGTATGCTGTGAGAATAGATTTGCTCGTCCTATGTAAATTAGAAACAACTGCAATAACTCAAGCATGCTGGTGTGAAGTACATAAGCATGTGAGGAGCATGGTTCAGCATGCCTACAGCCACACATAAGGTTCATGCAGAACTGGGCTCATAGTTCAAATAAAGCAAACTTATTATGTGAGTTTTCAACATAGAAAGCAAAGAAGCAAGGACTCTAATAACCTGCTTAATCAGAGCAAGACTTATTCAAGTTAAAAAAAGAATATCAATACATTTCATACATGACTCAGCATCAGATAACAACAAACGAGTGTTGCAACAGATAACAACATGCAGGGAACCACAATCACACAATGCTAAAGTGATATTTGCCACTCTAAAGCATTACACACTCAAATTCGTCTTTTTCTCTGGCAAGGATTTGATGATAATAGACGCGATCCTGGTCCTTGATTCGAGGACGTGGAAGTAAGGTGTCTCTCTCAGGGCACAGCGGGCTGTGCATTCCTTCAGAGCGGCCGCTTTTGTAGCTGAACAATGAGGTGGAGATGATGCCGTTCTGGCAATTCTCGATCCGCACAAGGTCGTGGTGGCTGAAGCTGTAGCTTGACATGCGACGGACAACGGCTGCGAGCTCTGGGGCCTGAAGCGGCATCGGGACGAAGCATGGAGTGGTCGGCACCGAATACGACCCATAGTCAAGATAGAAGCCAAGGAGGCGGGGCGGGTTGAGCTTGCGGAAATGACGGAGGAAGGCGGGCTCGGAGGCGTGGTGGTACCAACGCTTGCAAACGAGGGCGGCGCACACCAGGGTGGTGGGGAAGCCGACTCGGACAAGGATCTCCCTGAGGAGGTTGTCGTCGTCGAGCGCCCTAGATGCCTCGCCGCCATGGAACAGCACGGCTCTGTCTTCTTGTCATCCACAGATGTCTCGTTGGTACGCAGCACCCTGAAAAATCAAAATCTGCAGCGATGAACAAAGGCACATGACCAACCAAATGTGTGCTGTGAAACGGCCGGCACACATCCGTCCAGCAGAACATACAGAAGCTGCAGGAGATGAGATCTGGGTGAGAATCTAATGGGATGGAAAGATTGGATGGTCTTACTGGTGGGGAGTCTCCCCGCTGAACAAGAAGCAGATGTAGGCAGGGTTCAATTTGGGGAGAAAATTCTTGCTACCTAGGGTTTAATCCCGCGAGAGAGAAGCTAAATTGAATAGGGAGAGAAGGGCACTCGCATCTGTAAGATCCGGAGACGAGTGAATCAATCGGTCGATGGCCGCAGCAGGGGACGGACGCCTGAGGTCGCCGCCGCCGCCGCCGCTCCTTCCTCCCGGTACGGCGGGGTGAGAGCTGCGCGAAGTGAACTGAGGTTTTTTTTCTTTTGAAAGCATCCCTCGCCTCTCGCATAGCCCAGATCAAGAAGGCATATCCAATTCCGGCCCATAAAGCCCGGCACATCTGTCTGCCGCCACTGAGAACAACAGTGTCTCAGAAAGAAACGTACCCCTCTCTGACATAGGGAAAGAAAACTCCTCTTGAAAAATGAAAAAAGAAACGTACCCATTGTTACAAAAACATACTCGTTGGATATTTTTTACAGACACAAGCGCTCATATACACATGCATATACTCATCCCTATGCATGAACGCACACACGCACACCCTACCCCTATGAGCATCTCCGAGAAACTGAGCCGGCATATCATCTTGAGATTTACGAAGTCACCGTAGGCGCCTCGTCGTCGACAGTAACGTCTCCTTTCACTGAAAGCGCATCGCCGGAAATCCTGAAATAAATCCAGGAGTAATGCGAGCACCAGGATTTGAAGCCTGGTGGGTTGGGGATACCACTGTCCACCTAACCAACTCAACCACATGTTGATTTTTTTAGTAGAATGACATGCATGCATGCTTTCTGATTAAAAAAAAGTTGATTACCGTTTGCTATCCGAGTTTGTGTTTCTGATCCGAGATGCACAATGTAAGTAATGGCGTCTCACCGGTGAATGAATGTGGCAGACCATTTCCATCCATGCTGGCATGCATGTACAACACAACCAAAGAGAACAGATGTGGCGGTTGAATGTTGCATGTGCTGGTTTTGATGGATATTGGGGGAGGATGACAGGCCGAATATTGGGATGAATGAAGGCCTATTAGCTGCATGTGCGAGAATTAAGCACATATGCACTCCCCATGTGAAATTCATTGCTAGAGCACTTAACTCCATCCACTTCTTATCATGACCTCCTCCTAACTAGTAGATTCTCCTTACATGTTCATATTAGCTCTGCATACATGAATTGTGTGAAGCAAGAGAGTGAGGGCCTCATCGAAGAGCTCTTCGGGAGAACTACTACACTTGTGTTAGTGCTTGGCATGCATTTGGACAAAGTTGACCTATAGGTCAAGATCACATTGCTTTCTCCCAGTTTCTCTGCAATCAAGAACCATCTAGAGTCTCTAGACATGGGAGGCATGGAGAATGGAAGAATCACCACTTTAGTTGAACACACTACTTAATCATGAACTTCCCAATGATACATGTTACTTTCTCGTTGGTCTCTCAATCTCAGGTAGTTGTCAGAGATCGATGGCGAAAACTCCAGTGCAAGCACAGCTTGTGATACACTCCATATTACATCTCGTGCTGGAGGTCATCTCATGCACACGTTGCTCTTGTAGCTTTGTGCACTTTGTTTCAGAATGTGACAGATCTACTAGTGGAATCTAACAGGCTTATGAGGAAATAATGTATCTCTATCCATTAATGTGTCTAAAGCATCCATATCCAAAATCTATGTTTTCACTTAAGCATCGATAACTAGAATACATTTAACCGTCAGATGTGATCATGGAGGGTATACTTCCACGCAATATTGCCTCTACATCGGAGTATGTCTTGTATATTCTCCTTATCGTTGTTTAATTTATGTGCCTAACTACACAAATACTATGTTCCTTCCAACTTAAAATCTCTTGTTTGTACTTCGGTTTGCTGCAATAAGCTTTGAAAAGTCAAGCTTTATTTTCCCTTCAACCTTGCATAAAAACATCAAAGCATCATTTATTCTTAGGCGGTGAGTTCCAATTGTAGTTTTATTAATTCATTAGAACTCCTAAATTATATATATATTCCTTATTATTAAATCTACTAGTAAGATTGTCATGACATCATTCTCTTATTCCTAAAAAAAATCATTCTCTTATCCCTTGATACGATACATTTACTATATCTTAATGTTATCTACATCCATGGACATAGTGGTTTCTTTGAGCGCTCGGCTGCTCAAAAGCGTGTACTACCACTACACTTCAATCTTGGAAGCAACTTTGGGAGGACATCAAAGCCAAAAATGGAGAGCTGTAATAGAAGGCTGGGATACTCTCAAACAAGGTCTGGTATGGCGCACAAAGAATGGCTGAGTCAACAAATATTTGAAATGATCCGTGGCTGCCACGAGAGGAAATGGTGAGGCCATATGTTTGCCGAAGCTCTAATCCACCACTTCTAGTGTCAGAACTAATTGATCAAACCTCAGCAAAGCGGAATCGGCATCGCGTTGGAGAAGTTCTTCTAGGAATGGATGCTGAAACATTCACGGCAACACCCCCATGTACTCGCAATATCCAAGATTTCTAGAGTTTTCCTGTCAACCATTTTTTTAAAATTATATTTTATGCTTAATCTTCTTCATTCACGTTCTACATTTTTGGTATGCATATGGAACATTTTTCTATACAAGTGTAACCTTTCTTAAATAGAAGATTAACATTAAAAAAATATGGATGTCTAGTCTTTTCCATACACATGATATATTTTTATACATTAGGAAAAAACTTATATATATGTTTAAAATTTTCCACATAAAATATTTAAAAAAATTAAAACATATTTTTTGTCAATCCTTTTCCATATTCATTGTATATTTTTTTGTACATCGCAAATTTTTTCTCTATACACTTTTAACATTTTTCAAATGCATGATTAACATTTTTGAAAAATGCATTTGAAGTATATTTTTGTTAGATATATGTTTAGAATATTTGGAAGTATAATGAAAAGTAAAAAAAATAAATTAGAAATAAGAAAATGTGAAGAAAAATAAAAAATGAGGCAGTGGACTCCTTGCGGGCATGGGCCAGCCCAGTATGGCGTTGGCATTAGGAGAGGCTACGGTCGAACTCGCCTGGAGCAAGGTATAGCTGTGCCTTGCGCCCCCTCTCCCCCCTGAGATTGAAATAGCACTGCCACTGGCGTATAGTTGTGCCCTGCACCCTGTCTCCCTTGAGATTTATTTAGCTCTGCCAATGGTGTATTGCTGTGCCCTGCGCCCCCTCTCCCCCTGAGATTGAAATAGCTCTGCCACTGGCGGAGCCGATAGTGTGGGGTCCCGCCAAATGGCAAGCTGAAAGCTACGACCCCGAAAGATGTATGTACTGCTGCAATTGAACTAACCCACTTCTCTAACTCTTCATACTCTCCTTGTTGCAACTGAAACCTTCTCTCCCTCGTCGCCACCACCTCCTTCCCCGGCATGCATCGGACATGATGATGATTATCTCATTTGACCTTAGATGGCAAGATTTCCTTAGTGTAGGAATACAAACTACAAACTCAACTACGAATGGAATCCAAGGCCCCAAGAGTAATTAAGGAAACCACAAGTGGAATTATTTGTGTTTCTTCTTTTGTTTTGGAGATGATGAATTTCAAAATTGTTTTTTTTTGTGCATGGGAATTTTGTAGTGGATTAGGATGCTATGTAAAAATAGGATCATGCATGGTGCGTTGCTTTGATATACTTGGCTCATGAGAATAATGTTTTCCCGAGTCGGTCACAAGTTCATTTAAGTTTTGTACTCGTTGTCATGTGACTGGGGATGGTGTTTTCCTTCATGGTCAGGCCCTACCTGCATTTTTTTTTTGAGAACTAGGCCCTACCTGCATCTGACCAGGGAATCATTGCAGGGTCGTTATGGTGGGCCTTTTATCCCTAGTCACATGTTTATTTGGGCTGGACTGGGATGGGCCTTCAGTGCGAGGAGAAAGAAGGCGGCGCATTGGTTTCTCACTCCCCGGCACTCTGGCCTCCGGCGACTTCACCCAGCGATCTCCCCGACGATCTCCGCCGGCGGCATCTGACGACTTTTCCTCCCCTCCCGATTCAATCGATGTGAGTTCTTCTCCTTCCTGTACTCTCCCAGTTTCCGTTCTCTTCTCTGCTCGCGGAATCGAACCCTAGCTTGCTACAGTACAGTTTTGTCCCCAATCTAAACATCTACGTACGACTTGTTGAGTGCGGAGCACAGCTGAGGTGGGAAGGAAGGCAGACAATGGATGCTCTGGAGGTGATTCCCCCACGGTGAGGCCCTCCAATCTCTCCATCTACCCCTGTCCCCCAGCTCATTTCGTCCCACGGCTGCTGGATGGGGAGGGGCGGATGGATGCTTTTTGCAGGCCACTGAAGAAATTAGTCCCTTGCATTGACTCTGCTTTTTCACTTGTTCGTTCTTGTCAATTTTCCAGGGATGACCCCGAGAAGAAACCATGCGCGGATGTGTATGGCGAGTCACAACACCATTCCCTGACGACATCGACGACAGGCATGGATGTTGTCTCCAAGGTGCTCGACGATGACAACCTCCTCAGAGAGATCATCCTTTGTGTCGGCTTCCCGACCACCCTCGTCTGTGCCTCCCTCGTCTGCAAGTGTTGGTACCACCATGCCTCCGACCGCAAGTTCCTCAGCCGTTTCCATGAGGGCAACCCGTCCCACCTCCTAGGCTTCTACCTCGAGGACACCGATGACCCAAGCGTGGCTGCACACTTCTTTCCGATGCTGCCTCAACCTGCAGAGCTTGCCACTGTCATCCGCAGTGCGAGATTCAGCTTGGACCCCCACCGGAGTGAAATGTCCGACATGATGGGCTGCCGGAATGGCAACGTCCTCATCAGCTTGTATGACGGCAGAGATTTTACAGTTGGAGTGCACAGCCCGTTGCACCCCGAGAGAGGTTTGGCGGTCCTCCCGCCATTCCCAGAGTTGCAAATTCAGGACGGCTATTTCTGTGGTATGAATGATCTCCTCCTCTCCAAAGAGGAAGGCGATGGCTTGTCCTACATTTATGTGTTGGTGGAGTCTACAATGGAGAGGACCAAATCTATGGTGCACATAGATGTGCTGCGAAATGGTGACACTGTATGGCGCAGACATCTTGACCTGGCCACCGACCGATTCCTTTGTCCGCGATTTGATCCAAAAGCTGTGCTCGCCGACGATAAAATCTATATAGCGAGTGCCCAGCGAGACATTGTTGTCCTGGATTTGATGGGCTCAAGCATCTCCACGATTCTGCTCCCACAAGGGGTGGAGTATGGTGATAGAGACACCACGTTGGCACGGGCCAATAATGCTTCCGGTGTGTATCTCATCCATGCCA
This sequence comes from Triticum aestivum, assembly GCF_018294505.1. Lineage (NCBI taxonomy): Eukaryota > Viridiplantae > Streptophyta > Magnoliopsida > Poales > Poaceae > Triticum > Triticum aestivum. The sequence continues at coordinate 24,426,308 of NC_057799.1, forward strand.
AGAAGCTTGAACTTTGCATTTGGCTCCACAAGGGGGGCAACTGGTTGCTGGTGCACAATATTTGTTTGCGTGAGATGGTTGCTGGTTTGAAGATGACAGGTTGCGAGGATGAGAATGAGGCTACTGCTCCTCTGCGGATAAACCATGTGGGGGATTATGACGAGTTTGTTTTCTTGGAGATGAGTCGATGCGCACTCCACCTGGATATCAAGTACAAGAAACTGCGTAAAGTGTATGACGTGGAAGAAAAAGATCGACATTTGGGTGATATCCATCCTTTCATGATGATTTGGCCTCCCACATTTCCTACACTCAAGAATGATTATGGGTATGTATGGTTCATTCTTTAGGCTATTTTAACAGTACTAGTTAATTGACTAGATAATGCTTGTGTGCAATGATTTGCAATCACTTACTGGGGTAGTGTTTGTATGTGGTCATAATATTGGACCCTTGGTTGTGTTTTTTTCAAAGCTTTGTGATGGAACCAAGCATAACGCTTCTTCAAGCTGCCACCCCCCTTATAAAGTCTCATAATATCAGTTTGTGATGGTACTGAAAAATGATTTATTTTTGTGTTCTTAGCATGGACCTCACATTCTGTTGTAGTATTGTTTTCTGAACTATTAGCGCAAAACAAAAAAAATTGAGCCCACAACGGTTTAAAACATCATGTATATGAAGTAAGAGCAGGAAGATGTATAGCCTTATTACCATGTTGACAACAATATTTTTCTTCTCTTGAAACAGTATCATCCCATCAAGCCTGGAATTCAGCTTCCTATTTCATAAGCATAATCATTGCATGGTTTTCTACTGCCTACCTTTGAGCTGTTAAACCCAAGCTATCTAGGAGATGTCAATACTTATTTTTTCTTCCCGAATGTTGCTTCGCGAGTCGTACACGTTTTCTGGAACACTAGTGCATCATAACTTTTATGTGGATATGCTTGAGCTTATTCATGCTTTGTGATTCAGATATGTAACAGTCAAAAATTTCCTTTTGTATGACAATTGGCAAGTTTCTAGTCCAAGCTAATAGTGGGTAGTTTGTGTTTGTGTGGCATCTTCCTTATATATGGAGTTCTGCTGTAACTGGAAATGCAGATTATAAATTGGAATCATGTTCGTCTGGGATATGATGCCATTTAACCTGTACTGTTGTAGCATTTTTGGTAGTAAAAAAAGTAAACTCTATGGTCGTAGCAGATCATTATTCGATTTCCGAGCACGCGGTTTTAGTATAGTTGTAGTAGCCAATTATCTTAGTTCACTTAAAATTTGATGCATAAAGTGGCAGAAAAATATTCTGATGCTAAATTACCTTCATCCTGACATTTCCTCTGTTTTCTTTGGAACAGAAATGCCATATGAAGGGGGATATCATCAAGCTTTTGGATGGCCGGCGACCAGGAAGAACAGGGAGCTGCATTTCCTTAATTGGTGGCAATTCTAACCATCTTTGTTATAACTTGTAGCAGATTAATTAGATGCTATGTAACCGGAGCAGGTACTCCTATCCTGTGTACCATGACTGTTTGTGACCAAGATTTTTGTTTCGTGCACGTGACTTCCTGCATGCATGTTTGGTTGCTATCCCGCCTCGTATCCACTTGTCTCAGTCTTGTGGTTGGTGTGCTTGATTGCTATGTATGGTGTTTGCAGCAACTCAGTAGTAAGTAAATTCAGTACTTTGAAACACTTCTGCATCTCGTAGTTAGTTCGACACTTCGACTGAATTGAACAAACTGCAAGTGGGATTCACTTTATTAGGATTTGATTCATTGCTTGATGTTTTTGATGCGAGGTAGCAAGAAGGAAAACAAACAGGGAAGCTAGTTCCATTCCTCTGTAGAGCTGGTCGATCCCATGTTTATTCTAATGCAAAATTTTGTACTGGATTAGGAGGTGCTCTTTTGCTATATTGTGTTGTGAGAACCATGTCATGTTCATGCTCTGAATTTTTTGTTTGTTAGATAGCAAAATTTTGGACTAGATTAGGAGCGATCTGCGTCTACTCATCGTAGACGGCCGCATGGAGCGATGTGGTTTCAGCAGAGTTACAACCCGCCGCAATGGAACCTCTGTATACTGCATCTGAGCTATACATGTACGTCCCCAGTACCTTGGTTGGGAGCTCCCTCTACTGGCTGCTTCGTGGCAATGGCGACACCATCGTCGAGTTCGATATGGATAGCTAGACCTAGCTGTGATAGAGATGCCACTAGATCTGTATGACCATGGCAAATCCAGCTCCTTCATGACTATGCCAGCGCAGGATGGTGGGCTTGGCTTGATCCTTGTGAATGACTTCTATGCCAAATTATGGAAGAGGGGGGCTGGCTGCAATGGTGTCGCTCTATGGGTGCCGGGGATAACTATTCAACTGGGTAAGCTTCTTTCACTGAATGCTGAGCACAATAGAGGTCCACTATCTCTGCTGGGGTTCGCCGAGGGCAACAATGCATTCGTGGTTGGGGCACCTAGGATCGGTATCTTCGTGGTCTATCTCAATCCTCTGAGGTTTAAGAAGATTTATGAAAGGAGGGATCTTTGTATCTTTCATCCATTTGAGAGTTTCTGTGTTGCAGGTAATGTCATGCACTTATGCCTTTACATACTTATATTACTTTGCAGGCATACCTAAATACATTTGCTTTTTGATAATGGGACAATGGGATGCTGGAATTAATGCCTTTTATATCCTTATTAGTGTTATTCTTCATTCATCCATTAAATCTTTGTTTCTTGCTTATATTCATATGTGTATATTGTATTTGATAAATATTATGTGCATAGCTGCAGTATTGATTTCTTTGACTGCTTTAGTAATTCTTTGAATGCATAGCTGTAATTTGGAGTTCATAGATAAATATACTTGCATCATGTTACGGAGTTCATTGATATATATGGTTGTTGAGAATTTTTGGCGTTCTATGAATCGATATCATAATTTGGAGTCCTTGGCTTAGGAGGGAATTTTTGGCGTTCTATGAATTGATATCATAATTTGGAGTCCTTGGCTTAGGAGGGAAGCCAAGATAATCACTAGATCCATATTATATCGTAGTAGTTACAATGAGTGTCCAGCCAACACTAGCTGCAATAAGTGTCCGTAGGAGTTAATTGCTAAAACACGTCAACAATAGAAATGTTCCAATAAAAATAATCCATTCTCGTGTTGTTCTATCTCTACTCTGTTTGAAATGTTGCCTCTATCTAATGGTATGAAAAGACTCAATTTTCAAGTTGAACAATGGCAATGATTTCCATTTACCGTTTCTTGGATATGCCGTGCATTGAATGGACAATACAGTTTGGTTTGACTGATTAACTTATTTTTCCTGCAGGTATCTAGAGTTATGTTCCGGTAGCTGAGATGTGGCGATGTCTTACTATTGCAGGTTCTTCCATCGTCCATGCCGTGGGCTGTGGTCCGCGTAGAAATTGGCCCCCCATGTAGTCAGAATGAATTTGTATCCGCCTCCGATAACTGCTGCTGCCGTTATTTCAGTAACCTGTGTGGAACTAGTCAAATCGACATTGCTTGCATTTGTGTCGCGTGGTGTCTGGTGTTGACTCTCGTATTTGACTCGAACTAATGTTATTGTCTGACACATCTTGTTATGAGGTAGCGTATTTGGGAAGTCATCATTTCCTTGCTTTTTCACTCTTCTTTCTACTCCCTTGCGACCATGGCCTTCTTCCGCCACCTCCCCTGCATAGCGCACTATAGTTAGCCATTTTTTGCGATGTTTACAAGAATGTTTGATAAGATCTCTTTTTTTGGTAGTATTTGCTTGGCAGTGACTACCATGGCGGCATCAATGGGCAGCAATTTTTTTTAACAAATACAGTTAGAGAAAGGTTCAGGAATCAGGAGTGGGTGAATTAGCACACTTATCACAGCATTCTAGGTTACGATGTCCACTATTTGATGGAGCATGTAATTAGCAGTGAAGACCATTGCTGACTGGATTTAGTGAAGGGCATAGCCTGCAGCATTTCTTGCACCTTGACATTTCAGAAGTTGCATTCAGAAGATAACCTGGAAATTATGCTCGCCTTGCCAGGCCCTGTCCCAAGCAGCCCAAAGCCAAGATTGTTTAGTTGCTGAATGGTATGTAGAGGAGCAGTTCGGAAAATCTTTTGGTGCAATGCTGGAAAATATCTTTCTCGCTGATCGGGAGGATTGGGTTGTGAAGTTCACATCACCTCATCCTTGCATGCCCCTTCGCCCGGCAAACCTGGCACGAGACGCTAAGCTGGCTACGGACCCCGTGTACCCCGCCCGACGACGAGCCCTCGCTTCTAGACTGGTACCGCGACCCTCCTCGTCCCCATGCGCAAGGGCCTCGGTACCGTGACCCTCCTCGTCCCCTGAATGATATGGAAACACCGCAATGGCTGCATCTTCAACGGAGCGCGCCCATCTGTGAACACCCTCGTAGCGAAGATCAAGAAAGAGGCTGCCCTTTGGGCAAATGCAGGCGCGCTAGGGCTCAAAGCCATTACCCCCCAGACTTGGGACGTCCATTAGTCCAGTCTTTGTAAACAACCTCCTAGGAGGAATGTAACCAAACTCTCCCTCTTTACAATGCAATGAAACGCACGCTCTCATGCGTTTTCTCGAAAAAGTTCACTGCTAACAAAATTTACACTGCCAAGTCGATGTATAGAGCTATGGCTTTAGAGGAGAGCTTGCAGCACGCATATGAAAATTTCGTGGGGGCTTTGTATTCCTTGAAAAGAAAACAGGGTATTCAGGACAGAGGTCCCTGCTAGGGAGCAACTTTGAAACAGAGAAGGTATAGGCAATGGGCTTTGCTCTGTTTTTGGTGATGTGGCGTACTCGTAGCGACCTGAATTTTTTTAAGCCAAACTTCTCCGGCAACTTGTTGGCGTCAGCGAAAGAAGCCAGCAATACTGGAATGCAGAATTGCAGCACCCGACCTCTAGTGATCTCTATATTTGAACATTTTGAAATTTGAGTTTTTGAAGTTTCTTAAAAATGTGATTTTTTTTCCAGGGGATACATATACACATTCTAGATACCCGTGGAAATGTTCGGTAGAAATCCCGTTTTGGTTTGGGCTATAGGAAAAAAACAAAATTTTGACAGTATGTAGGAGAAAAAGGGTGTCATTTCTGTTAGAAATTTCTCTTTTTTGTATTTCCAAAAATCCAGAGTATTTCTTTTTCGGATTTTTACCGGGCCTTAGGAATATGTGTATGTATTCACGTATTTATTTTAAGTTTTTTTAGCATAGGAAGTGTGTTTTTCAAAAATTTCAAATACCAAAAGCCATTGAGCTCGGTAGCTGTTTACACTTTTCAGCAATACTGCCATTTTTCGGTACGTATGTTGGTCTCGTCTCGAGCATAAGTGACTTTATATACTGCTACCCATAATACGTCCGAGTCTATTATGAACCAGGAGAGAGCGATATGCCACGTCAGCAATAAACCCAAGAGGAGAAAAAAGAAGGTCAGAACCTCGTTGCCGTTGCAAAAACGTCCGAGAGAAAATTACTCTTTTTTGTTTGAAAGGTCCATATGTTCATATGTTCCATTCATGCATGACAAGAGAGTGTGGAAAGTTCAGTCCCACCCCAGTTGTGGAGAGTGTGTTAGACCAACATATAGGATTGGCTTCGTTGCCATGCCACGCCTCCTCGTGTTGGACTGTTTCTATTTGTCTCCTCGAAATGTTTTTGTGCCAGTGGAAAACAATACCGAATGGTTGTGGACTGTTCCCTGTTGTCTTCTCGTGTTCCAATTTCTCTTCCAGGAGTCTATTAGAAGTCTCATCTCCTCCATAGACAGATGCATGCCTCTTCGTCTCCTATGTGCCGGAGTCCGCCCGCAGTTTCTATTTGGGTCACTGCTGGCGCTAAGCATTTGCGTAATGTAATACCGCGAGAGTAATTGTTTTGTTTTTCCGCCGCTTGGCGATGTCTGTTCTGAAACCTCTTCTTATTCAATGAAAATGGCAAGTTTTTGCCTTGTTTCAAAAAAAAAAATGTGCCGGAGTCCGAGACGCCTGCTCTCTCGGACTAGGGTTGAAGGGTTGGGGTCGTGCCTATTTTTGAAACTACTTTTCTCCACACACACACACACACACACACACACACACACACACACACACACACACATGCACGCACGCACGCACGCACGCACGCGCACGCACGCACGCACGCACACACACACACACACCTATGAGTCCGAACTTGTACAACTTCTGAGCTAACACAGTTTGATTACTTTCCTAATCTAATTACACGGGAAAACAAAAATAGATGCTAGTCGATTGGAGAGGAGCCAACCACATAGGTTAAGGCAGGGGACTTGTGCAAAATTGTCTCGAAGAGGTCTAATAATATATGACATTTACATGGCAAAAGTGACTAAAACTTTAGGACATGTATGATGTTGAGAATTGTTCTTGTAAAATTCCATCAACATTTATAAGCTCTAAACTTTGTGCAACAAACCCCGCATAAAAACTATAATTTTTTGTGTGGGATGAATAAAAATTATCATAACACTAATTAACCATAAGGACCTTGAACCTTATATTTATGATGATACAAAACAAATTGCTGCTTGATCGTTCACTTAACTTTCATGTCAATCTAGTTGTTGGTTTGGAACAGAGACGGTTCAACTATCTGCAAGGACCTTGAACCCTTTAGTCCACATAGAGGAGACACTAAAAGTGACCGACGTCACCAGATCTATAAGTGAACAATAGAGGAGACACTAAATGTGGTGTACGCTTTAGGCTCGCTGCACCAGCTGTAGGTTCCGATACGTTATGTGGATGGATCGGCGGCGACACCGGTTTTAGATATGGGGAGTAAGATACTCTATCGAGTTTGTAGTGTGAGTGGTGGCTTCGGGTGGCTTGATGTATATTCTTGTCATATCTTTGGTAATAATTAATAAAGATGGATGTATCCATCGATTGATGAAGAGGCTGGGGCTTTAGCCTCCTTTTCTAAAAAATCTTATAATCAAACTTAAACCAAACCAACAGCATGTGAGAGGCTCGCTGTTCATCAAAGCACCCTATATTTCATAAAATTATGACTGTTATGTTTTTTGTCTCTCAAGGGTATGGCAAATTGAAGTGCTTAGGTCTTGGGAAGGCCATTCTTTGTTGTTGTCGCACTGGAACAGTCATCACGTGAAGGCCATGGCGCACCAGCCATTACCGCCTCGATTTCCCAGGTCTCTCGGGGGCAGTTTGTTAGGTTCTTGCATCCTTGCGCCGTCACATACTGCAATCATACACTGCATTATTAGTGTGGAAATGAAGAACAATAGGTAAAGGTAAACGCAATGTGGATGCTACAGAAATTAATGTTGAGCTTGGCTCATGGAACTTTTGATAAAGAGAACATCTGCATTAGAATTGGGTGTTTGCGGTACAATTCATTTACGTGGAAATTGACAATGTGGAGTCTATACTAACTTTACTTCTAGAGAATCCTTCTGTTTCACTACGAGCATAAAATAAATGTAAAGTTGAGTTTGGCTCCTGTAACTTTTACTCGAGAAAGAGAACTAGCAGTTAACATATCTGCATTAGAATAGGGGTTGTTTGCAGTACAGTTTGATTTACTTGGAAACCAACAATCAAGATGACCAATTACACCCTGCGTCTACAACGGACAATATCAAGACCAAAGTCGAGACATAGAGAATGCACACAGCCAAAAGTCTTAAAAATAATAAGGAAAAACAAAGAGAGCTGATGCGGCTAACGACTCGAAACTGATATAATATAATGTATTTGCGTTATTTTCATCACTCTACAAAGTTAGCCATTACAAGTAGGAGTGCACCAACATTAAAATATAAAGCGTTATTGTGTAATGCATTTCTTAAGTTGTATTGTTATATCAGAAAAGAGCAACCAAGACATACCAGATTACTTTCAATCCGAACACCGCCAAAGCTTTTGTACATTTCTATCTTTTCCCAGTTGAAGAACTTTGAGGAAATCGGGTCATCCTTGGCATGCCTCAGCAAAGTGCCAATGAAATAACAGCCTGGCTCGACCGTAATAACCTGCAATACAGACCACAGGAGCTCAACTGTTTTGTTATATCTATAGATTAGATTCCCACCCGCCCTTCTGAACACAGGGCACAAAGTATGTTCTTCTATTGTTTCATTACACAACTATGTTTTCCTTCACTTTGTTCGCTCCACTTTTTAGTGACATAAATATACCAAAACAATAGGAGCGTATGTACATTACAACATTCGAGAATAGGTTAGGAAACTTTTATTAAGTTGAAGACCTCAAAGTAGAGAGTGTCTGGTGCACATGCAAGTGTGGGTCCATTAAGTTTATTATATGACAAGTAGAAAGACGGCAAGCCGAATGGGTCTCAGGGCCTTTATGCCCAATGCTTTCACAAAAGTAGTTCACCTATGAATAATTGACAAGAACACAAAAGGGAATAACTTTCGGAAGTGCGAATTCCATAGACAGCAGAACACACAAACTGAGAACAAGCAATTTAACTATACATGATGATGTACAATTAAAGTATATCCACGAGATTAGGTATAAGTGAGAAAAATAATTAAAATGTTTAAATACCCAAATGGGGAACAAGAAATTTCATTAGTTTGTGCAAAAGAGAATATACGAACACAAGAGCTTGTGAATTTACGGAGTGACATGGCATCCTAGTAACTTCTCAAACAAGTGCGCATAAAATTGAAAGAGCATTGTGTGCTACTAAATTTTACTCCCTCCGTCCCATAATATAAGAACGTTTTTAACACTAGTTTAGTGTCAAGAACGCTCTTAGATTATGGGACGGAGGGAGTAATAAATTAACCATAAAGGTAATTACTTACCATGCCTTCTTTAAGTTCTCTTATTGTCCGCAAGGATCTCAATCCAGGCTCCTTTGGCCTCTCTAAGCCCTATGGTCGAGAAACAAGCATTAGTCTAAGTTGAATGGAGGTAAGTATGACATGATTAAAATGAAAGCATGGATATTGATATAGTCAAAATCTAACCTTAGGGTAGCCTCCGGGATCGTGGGTGTCAATTCCAAGTAAGTGCCCAAGACCATGAGGCATGAAAACAGCCCCTAACCTTTGATTCATCATGTCACCAATATCACTGAAATAAATGGTTATGGAAAATTGATAAATCAGCATCAAGCTATACATATTAACATATTGAAATTCAATAAGCACAAATAATTATCTTTCACACGCACCCATGTATAATATTTTCTTTCTTTAGAGATTCAAGTATTCTCTGCTCTGCCAGCCTGCAAAAAAATTCATATGACTCTTAAACAATTGAAGACAATATGGTAGACAAATAGAGGGAGAAACAATGTGATTTGGTTAAAGTTAAACAGATTGACACAGTAGGCTAAAAGATCTGAAAAATTGCTTCCAAGTATTTATCGGGAACCCAATTTGACAACACAGATACAACTGTGAATTATCTTTAGATCAAGTACACAACACTTATGACCGTATGCAAATTGTAAACTGTATTCCGTTAAAGCATAATTATTTCTCAGGAACCCAATTTGACAACTCTAAAAAAACATCATTAAAAATTGCATGGTTTATAAGTGACGACAGAGAATTCTTACTTGTGCATATCGATCCATCTTACTCCGGGTTGCATATGTGATATCACATCATTATGAGCCCTGAGGATAGCCTGTGAAATACAGTCAGTCTTGCATCAATAAAAAAAAGCAAAGTGGGTAGTTTTACCACCAGTGTACTTACATTGTATACAATCGTCTGGTTTCTTTTGAATTTTCCATTTATCTAAAATCACATAAACTCATTCACATAACATTACAAGACAAACACTATATTAAAATGTGATAAATGAAAGAATGTGACAGTTTATATCGAGGTTAATTAGTTCCATGCAAGAATTACATTAGCTATGATCTTGTGTCAGTAAAAACTTGCTAAATAAAAATAACATATCATTGGACTGAAGTGAAAAGAAAAGGACCCGAGGGTGTAAATAATACTTTTACCAATAAATAATAAAATCTGATATTGATTTTAGTAAAGAGTGCATCAAAATAGACGTATGAATATTCCAAACGACTTACAGGGTATGAACATGTGATGTCAGAACCATAGAAATTATATTCAGCTCCCATGTCCATTAGAGCCATGTCTCCATCATTCAGCGTCTGAAAATATACTAGATATAAGTATGTACAGAGAGAAAAGGCAAAACTACGTACTCCTTCCCTAAAGAAGTCATGAACACACAATAATACTTCAAGACCCTCCATAGCTATTCCTTCATTCGATTTCTATCCTCTGCTTCATATGTTTGGTATTGTTGTTTTCCCTTACTTGATTAATTGGTCCAGCATAACATTAAAGTTGGCTAAATTATGGTCTTTCACCCATCCAACTGTACAAGTTTCGTTCAAAATTGTCGAACTCTCACTGTGAACGCTATCACCCAATGCTGACACGCACATGCTTCAATTAGAGATTATTTTCTGCTGACACGCTAATGAATGATAGCAGACATCATACGACATTCAGTTTATGAATGCCATATGCTATTTGATTAATTCAATGATATACTAACTAACCTATGATCCTCTCATCACAGTTTTCATTTTTCCAATATGCATTAATTCTGAACACATACAACAACCAGAGCAAAAACTGTTGCTCAAACTTACAAATTTCAAGATCTCATGGTACTCAACAACTTTACAGTTGACAAATATTTTCTTCAGGAACAAGTAGTTAACAAAAAAAAAGGTACATGAACTCTACTGCCTAAAACTAAAATAAAGCATGCCCTTTTCCAAATAGCTAGTATGCATTGAAAACTAATCATTTTCCTACGATATTTGAGCTCGTACTATTGACAACATAATCTGAATTTTGTCACTGGTGCGATTTACAAGCTCGACCAAGTAAAAATAACACCAACAAGTAAGCTGCAGGCCATAAGCATCATAAAAAAGTGTACCTGGTCATTTGGAGCACCCGCATGTCCATAATGAAGAGTAGAACTGCAAGATAAGCAGTAGAGTTATATAGCACATAAGATAGTCCAACTCGAAACAACTCATGTACGATAGGCACGGGGCTATTATTTTTTAACTAACTAAGAAAACATCCCTACATAACTTTCCATAGCTATTCATCTATTCACAGAAGTCAACAAATAGGCAGTCTTGTGCATATAAATAAGTGAACTTGAAAAGAGCCGTACTGAAATTACATAAAGTGAGTATATATAGTTCATTCCGACACTAAGAAACTCTATACTAAGATGTTTATCTCCATTCTCTATCCCATACTACCAGAAGTTCATGGTTTTAAGAATTTGAAGAATTTCTTTCTCTAAGCTTCATCTAGAAACAATGCATAAAACTACGTATACTGTTGGCACCGGGATGGTGATTTGGTATTACGATATCCGTTTGTTAGCTCAAGTGACAACTTCTACATATATGTTACACGAAAATGATTAGTAAAACAATTAGTAACAATTTCACCATATTTGTAACTACTCATTACTTGCTTCACATATTAGACATAATATTTAAACTTGCCTGTTGTGTCCAGTAGCACATATACATGTGTAGGAGCAATGTCGGCAGCCTTCGTGCATAGATGCATGATGAATAAAGATGCTTTCTAACTGAAATTCCTTCATGCCTGGTTTTATCTGCCTCATAACCTTGTAAAGTGCAAGTTAACAATCAGATGTGTTTAATTTAACTCTAAAAAAGTGTAAGTATGTGAGTTAGAAGTAGTAACACCTAAATGATAGATAGACATATTGAATATTTCTACGAATAGGATGTCTAAAATAATACCAGCAGTGAAGTTGGAAACACACTATTAGCATTGAACTCTTTATACCTCAATGTGTGCTTTGGAGCTGACATCATTAGCATATTGAATGAATGCAAGCTCCATGTCAGATTTTATAACACGGCATTCAGTTAAGATAGGATGAAGCGTGCTTAAATCAGTGTCAAACTTCTCTATCCCCTGGCATGGACAAATAAAATGCATTGTAAGTTAGTAACCCAAATACATAATTAACAACGAAGACAAAAGGTGTGGAAGATATTTACTTCTTTATACTTATTAGGTATGCATACCATATCAGAAAATGTAGAGTTTACTTCAAGATGTAGTTGTGGTCCAAAAGAACATAGTAATGCAATATTAATGTGAGTGATTGCGCTTTCCAGTGACAGTATTTGACAAAACTATAAAACAAAGCATTGAGGTTCAAAAGAACATGGAAATGCAATATTAACACGAATGTTTGTGCTTTCCAGTGATAGTGTTTGGCAAAACTACAAGATAAAGCATCGTAACTTGTTTCATGCTAGTGTGGCTAATTATATATCACATACCTCAAAACTAGCAGGCTTTGAGTAATTTCCGCTGTCAGTATTCTTTCCGTATAAGAGAAAGAGAAGGGGCTCTCCATGCTCACTAAATTGACATCGGAGAACCTGTGCAAGATCATCAACATAGAAGACAAAATCGACCCTGTACATATCCTGTCCAGATTTAATGAAATATTAGGCAAAATCAGAGTGTAACGGCACATGCACAATATGGTCTCTAGAATATTAAATACCTTGAAAGAAGACAATTCTTTTTCACCATTCCAAATTGCATCGTCAAGTGTCAACCTTGGAGCAAATAAGATAGATTGTCCAGAGGCAATGTCCTTGAACAATGAAGGACAAGTTAAAAACATGGCATCAAATAAGCAAGAATTTACATAATAAATAATTAAGCATTGAAACTACACGTACGTATGTGCCATGGAGCTCAAGAAAGAAAACTTACCACTGCACCGTAGAACCCCGGCTCTCGCACACCGAAGAGATAGGCGAAGTAGCTCTCCTGCCTGGAGACATTACCAATGATGGATGTATCAATTCAATCTGCCATGCATGCAGATGCAAGAAACGTACGGCAAAGGGGAAGTCGGGAAACAGCAAAAGGAAAGGCATGTCGTTGACCTGAAGAGCGGGACGCGGTCGGTGCAGTATAGAGTCTGCTCCTCGCCGCCCTTGAGAGTTGAGACAGCAGTAGACGTACCAGATTAAACGTAGGAACCCAAATGGGATAGGGAGAGATCGACGGAGAGCGAGCGTAGAACGAGCCTTGAGAAGGACGATGCCGTGGAGAGGGCGGCCAGAGGTGGAGAGATGGGCTCTGAGCGCGGCGACGAGGCGCTTGCGGTTGCCGGCGTGCAGCTCCATGAACACCGCGGGCGGAGCAAGGGAGGAGTCGCTCATCTTGCACCATGCTTTTAAATAGCGCGCTATAGCGTTTAGAAGATGTCCTGCGCTAATGGTCTTTCGTCCAAACACGTGAACAAACATTTTAAATAGCTCTGTTGCACCACCGCTGTAACCTTTAGCGTGCTATTTTTCAAACTATGTCTTGCACGGCAGGGCCAGGTGCGCCTGCACGTCCAACTAGTACGACATGGGCGATCGAGACGGCTCCTTGCAATTTTTGATTTGATCTAAGTACGGGTGGACGCGGCGCCCAGCCCGAATATATAGATGAGGAGGGTGTTGGGTTTAACCACGATGTAGCGGAGTCCCTGTCCGACACGGACTAGTACGTAGCAATCACCGAACAGGAGTTGTACGTGTGCGTGTGTTTCGTCGCGTCGGGGCGTCCATCAAGCAAGCCGGCGGCTTTGTAGTTTCATACGTGCATGTGTTAGCCTTCATTCACGTAAGGATCAATTAATCCACCTATGTGCTTGCCTGCCTGCCTGCCTGCTCGGTCTAGCTAGCTTCTGGTACGTGTGTGTTCAAGCCAAAAGCACCGGCTAGCTGAGCATCCGGAAGTCAGCTTAGGCCAGAGACATCAGAGGAAAGTACTCGAAGAGTCGGAGGGACCTACGCCAACAATTGGTTGTTGGCACAGGTCCTTGCAGTACGTTGAGCAGTAGAGGAGCGAACCGTGTTTTCTCTCTTAGGGCATCACGGCACTCTTGCGGCGACGGTTCCTAGGACTTGAGACTCTTTTGAGACCATAATTTGATGGGGATTTTCTCGGTGAGATTTCTCCCTTCCACTATTCCCGCCTTGTGTTATCTTGTGGCATCGATAGTTTCTCGTTTCTCTGCTTCATTCTAGGTGATTCAGGGGCAATCCTTGCATCGTTTCCCACAATTG